>NC_080704.1:179262675-179486458 GCF_030445035.2 Dasypus novemcinctus
TGACGGGGGATGCTAGATCGACCACCTTGACTTTGCCGGTGGGGTGGGGGGTGGTGAGGGAGTAAGGAAGGAGTAGGTTGGTGGTTTGGTGACCGCCTGCCTGGCTGGCACCGAGCTGGCGGCGAGGTGAGGGCTGCTGTCGGGCCCCAAGAGTGAATCTTGGCTTGGCTTTGCAGATTCCCTGGGCTGGGGGCCTGCACAGCCTTCTGAGATTCCGCCCGCTTTCTGGGTTCTGATAAACACCCCTGTGCAAATTGCATGCAAATCAGCTTGACGGGTCCTTGTCGGCCAGCTTCTGCTGGTCTTTGGGTGTGGTGACTCTTTCAAAGGAAAGAAGGCAGCATCCCAGCACCAGCGCTTTGGGGACATAAAGTTCCCTGGTGCCTCCCCATGTGTGACCCCATACCACTCTCACAGTGACCGTGGGAGGTGTTGCCTCAATCACGCTGTTTTACCAGTTATGGAAACTGAAGCGCAGAAAGGGTGACTTGTCCGCCGTCACCCAGCTGGCTTTACTTCAATTCTTCTCACCACCCCTGCAGCTCCTGGGAGGTAGCACTCGATGAGAGGCAGGTCCCAATGTCAGGATTCAGTGCCCACAGTTTAGACGCCACCGTGCTGGGCCAGTTGGGAGAGGGAGCCTGCCGTCCAGAGCTGGCCCCAGGGGACTTTGCCCGGGCCAAGCCAGCGCTCCCACCCTTGCTGTCACCACTTCTTGGCATGGGCAGGATACTAAGTTGAAGGACTTTGGAAACTTCCTTCAGCAGACAGGGGTCACTTAATTCCCTCTGGAAAACGGGGCTTTTGAGAAGGACAGCCTTGAAGGTGTTCCCTCGCTGCTCTGTCTGGGTCACCGTTTTTAGCCTCTGTCCCCCATCCGTCCCCCTCCCGAGTCAACCTCTGCCCTGCTGGAAATGCAGGCTAACTGCCTTGACGCCCCACTTCTGGAAGGTCAGCCCAGCCGCGGCCCGGGAGGCCATCTTCTCTTGAGCGCCGCTTGTCAGCAGAAGTGAGACTGTGTGCCGAGCTCACAGGAAGTGTCGGTGGGGCCCGAGTCCCAGCCGTGAACTTCAAGTGCACTCAGATCCCCCCTCTCCATTTGATAAGTGCTGGGTAGCCATCCATTTGGTCCCAGGCCCTGGGGATACACCCGTGACGAGAGAGAGCCGGCCCCTGCCCTCGAATGATAACAGCCACGACGAGGGGCCAAGAAGCGGGGCCGGAGGAGGACCCGGCCTGGTTTGGGGAAGGTCACGGAAGGGCTGAGCTGAGGTCGTGAAGGCGCAGAGCCGGGGTGGGGGGCAGCTGGCAGGCCCTGGACAGCCGGGCAGGGGGGGGCGCTTCATTTCCCACTTGGGTGGAATTCACCCGTCTTTATCCACAAGGAGGCACGGCTCACGGTCCCTTTTGGCTGTTGGCCCCAAAGAAGAACGAAGGGAAACTGTTCTGTGTGCTGGCCCCGTCAGCCCTGTTCCAGTGTCACAGGTCATCACCAGGGCCTGCGCTCCCGGGGAAGGTTGGGAGGGAAGGTGTGGTGAGTGAGGTCACTTGGCCCC
This sequence comes from Dasypus novemcinctus, assembly GCF_030445035.2. Classification (NCBI taxonomy): domain Eukaryota; kingdom Metazoa; phylum Chordata; class Mammalia; order Cingulata; family Dasypodidae; genus Dasypus; species Dasypus novemcinctus. Next base: position 179,264,232 of record NC_080704.1, read on the forward strand.
ACCGCGGTGCTAGGGTTTGCCATTCTTGGGATGAATGAAGTTCGATGAAGACTCTTGATCGCCAGTACCCCAAAGCCAGGGCGCTAGTTCACAGTCCTGAAAAGCCACCAGCTGGAACCCGGCCGCCGACATCCAGGGAGCACGCCCCACCGTGCCAGCGCCGGCATCCTCGGCTCTGCCCCGCTCTCGCTTGCTTTCAGTTTGAGGAAGTGCCTGAGCTTCCATTTGCCCAGGCTGACCCCTTTGGCGCTTCTTTCCTGCTCGCTGCAGCGAAAGGGTTAGTCCCTGGGGCGGGGCAGGGCTGGGGGGTGGATTGTGCACATAGCCGGGCCTGGGGTGCATGGAGTGATGGCGCCGTGGAACAGCTCCACCCGAACCCGTGGGCCCTGGGAAGGAAGGGAACGCAAAGGAGGAGCGGTGGAAGGCGGGCAGGCCAAGCCCTAGAGGCGCCCCGCACCCCTCCGCAGGACAGAAACCACCAGGGTGCAGAGCTGGTTGCTGGTCGCGGCACCCTTCCTTCCAGCTGCTCCCCCCAGCCCTGCTGCTTCTTGCCGCCCCCCTCACCAGCTCCCTGCTCTGAGCTGCCACCGTGCTGTGCCTGGACTAGTGCAGTAGCTGCCAACGGGGCTGGGAGCTTGTCCCACCAGCCCCGGTGCCCAACCTCGGCCTGTGTGCCACACAGCAGCCCAGGGACCCCTGGAAGCAAAGGCAGGCCCCAGGGCCCACTGGTCCGCCTTCCTAACTTTCTCTCCTGTCTGCTCACCTGCCACCTGCCTCCCCCACTGCCCATCCCAGCTCCCTGGGATGGATGAATAAAATGAATGTCCCTCCCCGGGGACCTGGCAGAGATGACTGCCTGGAAGGCCTGCTCGCTCAGAGCCCCGACGGGATCCCCAGCACCCACCTGAGCACCCAGTGGGTGCAGAGCCAACCCAAGGCAAACGGTTTTTTTTCTTCTTTTTTTCTGCACATTGCTTAAGCTTGCCAGCCGGGCACTTCTCTGCCTTTCGGCTCTAGGCTTGAGTGGGGAAAGTAGGGTTGCCAAATCAGACAAGTGATAAGGTGTCAAAACGCCAGTGGGGTGGGGGGCCCCGGGGCGAGGCCCTCTGGGTGGGAGGTGGGGAGTGGGAGCTGGGCCCACAACATGCGGGGAACCCCCGGTGGGCTCGGCGCTTACCAGCCCCATCAGCTGTCTGCGCCAACGGGCGCCTCGGGACGGCCCTCCCCCTGGGCAAGGCCTTGAGTTTCCCCGCAGGTCGGCCGGTGAGCACCCTGGGTATCTGCTGGTGGGGGGGCGCTGCCCTGCCCGGGTGCCTGGTGCCTGCGGGGAAGGAAGTGGCAGGGGGAAGCAATTTGGGGGCTTTCCAGGAACCAAGGACTGACGGGAAACCAAAGTGAAAGGCGCCTGGCGCGGGCGATGGTGACAGCCCGGAAGGGGCTGCCGTGACGCTCCAGATTGCCCCGTGCCCGGCACACTGGCCCTTCGCTCTCCCTGGGGCACCCTCCAAGCACTTGGGCCTTCCCAGCTCCCCTTAGCCTCGACGCAGCTGCCCCTCTCCCTGGTGGCCTGAGCCCCTTTCCTCCCAGCCCCTGGCTCTGGGCACAAAGGGGTCCGCAGTCGAGGCAGGAGCCCGGAGTCTGCGTGTCTCTGCGCCGCACAGCGCCTCTCCCGGCCCGTGCCACCCTGGGCCACCCGTGGCGGCCAGGAGGACTGAGGTGCGCTTCCCCACGCAGAGATGCGCTGGCAGCTGAGCGAGCAGCTGCGCTGCCTGGAGCTGCAGGGCGACATCCGGCGGGAGCTGCTGCAGGAGCTGGCCGAGTTCATGCGGCGCCGCGCCGAGGTGGAGCAGGAGTACTCCCGGGGCCTGGAGAAGCTGGCCGAACGCTTCTCCAGCCGAGGGGGCCGCCTCGGGGGCGGCAGCCGGGAGCACCAAAGCTTCCGGTAACACACTGGCCGCCTGGCACCCCCCCCCCCACTCCCCGTGCTGTGAGGAAGCTGGGCCCCCCCGGTCTGAGTGGCCCTCTGCCCCCTAGGAAGGAGCCGTCCCTCCTGTCACCCCTGCACTGCTGGGCCGTGTTGCTGCAGCAGACGCGGCAGCAGAGCCGGGAGAGCGCCGTCCTCAGCGAGGTGCTGGCTGGGCCCCTGGCCCAGCGCCTGAGCCACATTGCAGAGGACGTGGGGCGGCTAGTCAGGAAGGTGAGGCCCGGGGCCTAGTGGCCAAGGAGTGGCGGGGCGTCCTGGTACCGTGGTGGCGCGGCAGTGCCGTGATCGCCCCTACCACCCCCCACCCCCCGCCGCCCCAGAGCAAGGATCTGGAACAACAGCTGCAGGAGGAACTGCTGGTGGTGGTGTCGGAGCTCCAGACGGTGAGGGCCGGGTGGGGGGGGTAGCTGCGCCCGGGAGAATCGGTGCCTGGTGCCGGGGAAGCCAAGGTTTGGGGGGGGGGGGGGCCCTCCCTGGGCCGCGGCACCCTGCCCTGGGCAATGGGGCTCGGGCCTGTGGGTGGGCCCAGTTCTCTGGTGTCGGCAGGCCGGGAGGAGAGGGGAGGGGCTGGCCGTGGCCGTGGCCTTCAGCAGGGCTGCCTGGCCCGGGGCCTCCCTGCAGGCCAGGAAGACCTACCAGGTGTACCGCACGGAGAGCGTGAACGCTGAGACCAAGCTCCGGGAAGCCGAGAGGCAGGAGGAGAAGCGGGCGGGCCGGAGCGCTCCCGCCGCCGCCGCCCCCGACGCAGGGCCCCTGCGCAAGGGCTCCATCAAGAAGGGCGGGCGGCTGGTGGAGAAGGTGGGCCTGTCTCCCGAGGCGCTGGGTCCTGGCAGAGCGGGCCCACTGTGGGGGAGGCAGGGCTGGGGGAGAGCCGCCTGCGTGCTCCCCCTGCAACGGGAGGGCCTGGCCTGGTGGCCCCCCTGGTTCCCAGCCCAGGGGTGCTGGCGGCAGGACGCTGTCCTCAGGCTGCTGGGCCTGGAGAGACGAGGGAGAAAGAACAAACAGTCCCTGGGCCCAGAACGGGTGCGGACAGGCGCCCCCCGGCCTCCGCGGCCCACGTGAGGCTGCTGCGGCGCAGGGGGCTTCGGTGACTTTGGCGCCACGGAGCCTGGTCCCGTCAGCTTCCAGGCTAAGGGACCTTCCCACCCAGCCACCCCTGCCTCTGGCAAAGCCGTGAGGGTTCCGAAGGGGAGACACTTCCGGATGGGTGATCGGGTAGCAGGCAAGGAGCGTGCACTCCTGGGGCAGCCCCCGAGGGAAGAACGAGGCTGGTGAGGGTGGCAGACATGCCTGGCTCGGGTACCAGTCCAGGAAGGGGCTGGGGTCGCTGGCAGGAGACTGGGAGCGGAGAAGGGAGTTGCACGTCACTCAGGGTCCCCAGGGCGAATGGGTGCTTAGCTGTCTTCCACCACTGCCCTGCGGCAGCCCACCTTCCAGCCCCGGGCCAGGGGGCTTTGTTATTTAGCCCTTAGCGCTCTGTCCCCTCCCCTCGGGCCACTCCTTCCCCCTCGGCCTGGTGCTCAGGTCACCCCAGAGACTTGAGGCTCTCTCCCCCTCTGTCCCTTTTGTGCTGCTGCTTCCTTGCCTGGGATGGCCCTTCCGTGCACTTCCGTCTCCTTCCATCCCCTTCTGCCCCCTTCCACCTGGAAAATGATGGGCTCATGTCGTCCCCTGGGCAAGTTTCCCCCAGGCCCCCCCAGCTCCTGGCTCCCACTTCCAGGCTGCAGGTGTGCCGCTTTTCCTGATCTGACAGCTCGGTAGGTCTGTGTCTGCCTCCCTACTAGAATGTTCTAGTCATTTCTGCCCCTCCAATGAGGAATGACGAGGGCCTGCCAAGGCAGGAGACAAGCCCATCCAGCTTAGGAGGGACGGTGGGGAGGGCGGGAACTTGCAGGTGGGCCAGAGGTGGTGGGTGAAGAACTGACGGGTCAGGCTGGCTCCTGGGGGCGCGGCTGAGCGCCCCTGCGGCAGGGGAAAGTGGGGGAGGGGCCCCGGGGAGGGGGAGGGGTCCGTGGGGCATTGGGGTGTAGCTGTCTACGGAGGTGAGGAGACAGAGCACGAGTATGCCCGCGTGCACGTGCGAGCGTGCATGTGTGTGTGCGCGCAGCGGCACGCAACACAGAAGGTCAAGACGGGAGAGGGTGGGTGTGAGTGGGTGACCCTGGCACGACTGTGTCGTCTCGGGCAGCGCCAGGCCAAATTCCTGGAGCACAAACTCAAGTGCACGAAGGCGCGGAACGAGTACCTGCTCAGCCTGGCCAGCGTCAACGCCGCCGTCAGCAACTACTACCTGCGGGACGTCTTGGACCTCATGGACGTGAGCCCTGGGTGCGGTGAGGGGGGCGAGGCGCCCCGCACCGGGGCCCCCCTCCGAGCCACCGCCTCCCTTCCTCCCCTAGTGCTGTGACACCGGCTTCCACTTGGCTGTGGGCCAGGTGCTCCGGAGCTACGCGGCGGCCGAGAGCCGCACGCAGGCGTCCCAGATGCAGGGCCTGGGCAGCCTGGAGGAGGCGGTGGAGGCCCTCGACCCTCCAGGGGACAAGGCCAAGGTGCTGGAGCTGCACGCGGCTGCCTTCTGCCCCCCGCAGCGTTTCGACTACCAGCCCCATGATGGGGACGAGGTGAGGGCCGCCGCCCCCTGCTCCTTCCTTGTGCCCCCGGAATGGCAAAGGGGGCAACATCTCCAGGGCCTTGACCCCGGTGGGGGGGTGGGCGTGGGAGTGTACCTGTACTGCTCTTTTGTTTTTTTTTAAAGATTTAATTTCTTTCTCTTCCCTTCCCCCGCCCCCTTGTCTGCTCTCTGTGTCCATTCGCAGTGTGTTCTGTGTCCACTTCTATTCTTGTCAGTGGCACCGGCAATCTGTGTCTGTCTTTTTGTTGCGTCATCTTGCTGTGTCAGCTCTCCGTGTGTGCGGCGCCATTCCTGGGCAGGCTGCACTTTCTTTCGCACTGAGCGGCTCTCCTTACGGGGTGCACTCCTTGCACATGGGGCTCCCCTATGCGGGGACACCCCTGCATGGCAGGGCACTCCTTGCGCGCATCAGCACTGCGCATGGGCCAGCTCCACACGGGTCAAGGAGGCCCGGCGTTTGAACCGCGGACCTCCCATGTGGTAGACGGACGCCCTAGCCATTGGGCCAAATCCGCTTCTCTGTACTGCTCTTTTGACTCTTGTGCATGTTTTTGAATTTTCATAATAAAAATTTGGTGGGAAGTAAACCACTGAACCCAGGAGCTATCATTAGGCACCTGTGGACCTGTCCCCTGAGTTGTTTCTGCCTCTGCCCGTTCACCACTCGGGACTGGCATGGCATGGCGCGCCGTTCGAGCTGGCACTGGACTTGTATTTACCTCATTTGCATTTTGAGCAAAGCGATCGTTTCAAAACACGCACACAGTTTAAAAAGCCGAGTGTTATCCCTGGCTTATGAGGACGCCCAGCACCCGGCTCTCTCGCTCATGCCTTCCTGCTTCCGAAAGTCCCCACTCCCCAGAAATAACCACTTGCGACTCTTGTCGCTGCCGCTTCTGGTATTCCCCTGCGTATGTTCGAATAACGCAAGAAGGCTGCCATTTCTTTTTCCGTCTTAGAAATGCTCTGCTGGCTTCCTCCCGTGGAAGACTGGGAGCCAGCTCTGTCGCACGGCCATCCACACCCACTTCCAAGTCAATTAGCTCAGAGTCTGGGGCTACATTCCCATCAAACGTTCAAGTCCTGATGACAGCAAATGCTGTTACCAGCCAAGCCCTGGAGTGGGTTATGATGACTTTTCCTTCCTGAGACAATTGTCAAGATTTTTCTGGGATTAGTCACTGCGTCCCCTGAGAAAGGCCCCCTGGCCCTCCACGTCCCTGTCACTCTCTTGGGCAGTACTAGAATAGTCCTCCCGGCCACACCAGGTGAGCGGTGAATTCCGTCTTCTCCTCCGGGCCCTCCCCCCGCCCCCGGAGTCCTCCAGTCTGGTCCGCTTGGCTTCTAGGCCTTTCACCCAGATGGTGTCTAGGTGCTTCTCCTCACCAGCACCCCGAGAAATCAGTGCTGGTCTCTCTGGCAGGACAGCCCCTGCTTCCTGGACCTGATGGCTTCCTCTTTCCTGGTTTACACCCTTGTTGGAGTGGACACTTACTCCAATAGTTTCCTGACCTTGCATGCCTGAAAACGTTTGGCTTCTGGCTTTGCAATTGGTTGGTAGTTTTTGCTGGCCATAGAATTCAAGGCCGAAAAGCATTTTCCCTTGGAATGCCATAAGGCATTGCTCGGTTGTGCTCAGGCCCGTTACTATTGTTGGTGAGAAGCTCGATGCCGTTCTGACTTCTGGACCTTTCTGTGTGCCCTGTAATTTATCTCTTGGGAAGCTCTGAGTCTCTTTCTCCCTTGCGGAATTTTTTGAAGACGTGCCTTGGGGATCCTTTTCCAAACCTCATGGTGTCAGGCAACCCAGCGGGCTTTGTCAGCCTGGAAAGTTAGGTCCGGAGGTCTGGGGGAGATTTGCCCTTGATCATTTCCTCCTCTTGATTTTCTTGTTTCTCCCTTGCAGGAATTCTTGTTATTTGGATGTTGGACCTCATGGGTTGGTTCTCTCATTTTCCTATCTTTTCTACTTCCTAGTTCCCATCTCCATACCTTTTTTGTTGTTAAGAGGTGCCAGGACTGAACCCAGGACCTCGTACATGGGAAGCAGGCGCTCAACCACGGAGCGACACCCAGTCCCCTCTGTACCTTCTCAAATGGTGGAAAATGTTATTTCAAAGAGTTCTGTTCTGTTCTCTGAATTCCTATTTTAAAATAACCTCTTGTTCTTGTTTCACGGATGCTGTATCGTTTTAAATCTTTCGGAAGTGTTAATTTTTTGTTTTCTTGACTTTTTCTCTGCTCTCTGTTTCCTTACAGTTTTTGAAAGCGTGCTCTGGCGTCTGTCTTTCATCTGAGAGCTTTGCTCAAACGCCTGGTGATTCTTGGCTGTCAGATCATATGAGGAAGAGGATTGGGTGTCGGGTGTGTAGGAGCAGAGCTTGTCCGCAGTGGGCATCCCTGCAGGGCAAGTGGGCAGAGACGCAGCACTTTTGTTAGAGGGACCCCCAAATGCTGGCCGCTGTAGGTCTTTCCTCTCGGACTGGCCCGTTTCCCCAGAGAGAATTCTTCCCAACCTTCTGCTGGGATCCTGGATGTCAATGCTTGGGGAGCGGAGTGGGGTGGGAGGGCTGGGGGCTCCCTCTCTGGGATGCTGGCTTTCCTTTAAGCCCCCTGTTTCGACTTCAGTGTCCCCCAACCAAAGTCAACCAGGGACACTCCAGCCTTGGAACAACTGGAGTTTATTGCTCACTGGACACACACCAGGGGGCGCCCTGGGGCCTCTTCGCAAGAGGGTGTTAGGGACCGCGTAGAGGATCTGGGCTTGTGTTAGGTGGTTTGGGGGAGGGGGTCCAGGAAGTGGAGCTTGGCTCTGGCTTGGGCGCTGCCAGGCAGCAGGGGTCGTTCTAGAAGGCGAGAGGAATGAAGCGAGGTGAACGCTGTCATTGGTAAAGGAGCGGCACTCGCTCCTGGTGGCCGGGAGAGGGGGCATTTGGTCATTCTTGTGGCTTGGCCGCAGTTCTTGTTCTTGGCCATGCTCAGATGTCTTGCCCTATCTCTGTCAGAGCCTGTCCTTGTCTGATGTTGGTGAAACTGTTTGTTTTCGCCAGGAGGACTCCCCAATCCACCCAGCCCAAAGCAACCACTAATCTCCTTTCTGTCTCTCTGGTTTCGCTGCTTCCGGACACCTCATCGAAGTGGAGTCCGCCAGGAACGGCCCTCCCGTGGCTGGCTTGTTTCACTTAGCAGAGTGTTTCAAGGTTCCTCCGGGTCGCAGCTCACAGCCTACCTTCATTCCCTTTTACGGCTAAAGAAGATGCCACCCTGTGCTCGTAGCACATCTTGTCTCTCCATCCGTCTGTTGACAGATCCTTGGTTTGCTTCCACCCTTTGGCCCTTGTGGCTAGCGCTGCTGTGAGCATGTCCGCGCGATGTTTTGTGGGGACAGGTGTTTCCAGTTCTCTTGGATAGACGCCGCCATCGTGCTTCAGACCCGTTGTACAGAAGCATCTAGGGACGGTGGTTCCACTCAACCATCATGTGCCAAGGGAGCAGGAACGCCCTGGAGATGGGGGTGCCAGCTGCCCACTGCCCATCCCCACCCCCAGGCCTGAGCCCCATGCCCCGGGCCTGGCCCTCACCCCCTAGCCGCCGCCCCTCTGCAGGTGGCTGAGCTCCAGGTTGAGCTGGAGCTGAGGGACGAGATCCTGCCCAGGGCCCAGAACATTCAGAGCCGCCTAGACCGGCAGACGATTGAGACAGAGGAGGTAAGGGCAGGCGGCGAGGGCCGGGGAAGGGGGCGGGACAGGGACCTGGCGCTGCCTTCTCAGCACTGGTCGCCTTCGCAGGGGCAGGGCCCGCCCGCCCCTTCTGACTCGGGCTTCCTTGCCCCCCACCCCTTCCCCCACTCGCTTCCCACCCTTGCGCCGTCCCCTCTCCAGGTGAACAAGACGCTCAAGGCCACCGTGCAGGCCCTGCTGGAGCTGGTGGCGTCGGACGACGGGGAGGTGCTCGACGCCTTCCAGGCCAGCCCCTCCACCGAGTCCCTCAAGTCCACCGGCTCGGACCCGGGTGCCCGGCAGCCTGGCCGCAGGCGGGGCCAGCACCAGGACACGGAGACCTTCTACATCACGGTGGGGAGCGCCAGGGCTGGGGAGGACGCAGAGGCCCGGGGGGCTGGGGGCGGGGGACAGTCCGGAGCCGGGACTCAAGCCTTGTGCCCCTCCCTGGGGCTCCCCAGAAGCTGCAGGAGTACTTGAGTGGACGCAGCATCCTGGCCAAGCTGCAGGCCAAGCACACGAGCCTGCAGGAGGCCATACAGCGAGGTGCGCCCGGGCCCAGGGACCCCCCCCCCCCGAGCCCCGGGGTCCCCTCCCCAGCCCACGTGCCTGTCTGCCCCGAGCCGGCCAGCTTTCTGGCCCCCTGGGCTCATCCAATCCCCGGGGCCTTCTCTCTGGGGCTCATCCGTCCTCCCAGCCCCAGAGGCCGACCAGCGTTTTTCCTTCACAGGAGACAAGGAGAACTGCGAGGTGTCTCGGTGAGTCCTCGCCGCCTCCTCTGCTTTGTGCCGAGCGGCCGGGGGGCTGAGGGCTCAAGCATTTCCCGTGGCCCTCTCGGCACCCGGTGCCACTGCTCATGGCCCTGTGCTCTCAACTCCCCAGTTTGCCCAGTGGGTTCTAGAATAACCGAGGAGGGCCAGCTGTACCAGCTGCCTGCTCCCGATCTTTGCAGGGCCCAGTACACGCAGAGAAGGCTCCAGAGGAGCCGCCAGCCCCGGCCCAGCTCGCAGTATAACCAGAAACTCTTTGGGGGAGACATGGAGAAGTTCATCCAGGTACCCACTCAGCGCCGCGCTCCAGCTGAGTCCGGGCCCTCCCCACCTGTTCTGGTCTCTTTCTCCAGCCCTGGGTCACCTCCGTGGCCCGGGCCTGACCCCGTGCCCTCCATTCCCGAGCCCTGGTCCCCTGCCCCTTCCTGGGTGGGCCTTGGCTCAGTGGACTCAGCAGGCAGCAGTTTAGGGGAGCAACAACAAGGACACCTGCAAGTCCCACTGCAGATCAGCGGGCCTCAGCAGGGAGGGGTGTCCCAGACAGTGAAATGAGGGGAGAAAGAGAGATTGGAAGCGAAGCATTGCAACTGGCATTGGCCGTGATGCAATCACAGACACAGAACATTCCAGAGAACTCTACAGATTAAGTGGACACATTAGAGTTTCGCAATGCTCCTTGGCAGTTTCGCGAGGTCCACGGGCAGGACTCTGTGGCCTTTTTTAAAAAATTTCTCTCCCCTTCCACCCCCCCCCATTGTCTGCTCTCTGTATCCATTCGCTGTGTGTTCTTCTGTGTCTGCTTGTGTCAGTGGCACTGGGAATCTGTGTCTCTTTTTGTTGCGTCATCTTGCTGCATCAGCTCTCCGTGTGTGTGGCGCCATTCCTGGGCAGGCTGCACTCTCTTTCACGCTGGGCGGCTCTCCTTACGGGCGCACTCCTTGTGCGTGGGGCTCCCCTACGCGGGGGACACCCCTGCGTGGCAGGGCACTCCTCGCGCGCATCAGCACTGCGCATGGGCCAGCTCCACACGGGTCAAGGAGGCCTGGGGTTTGAACCACAGACCTCCCATGTGGTAGGCGGACGCCCTAACCACTGGGCCAAGTTCGCTTCCCTCTGTTGCCTTTTGACCCAGCAGCGGCCGGCAGGTAGCAAACACCCCGTAAGACATTATTTAAAATAGCCCCAGAAACGGCAGGCACCGAGGACTGGGCTGGGCCACGGGGCCCATGGCTCTCAGGCCTTGTCAAGGGCACATCTGAGCCACTGCCCGGGCTGGCGGAGGCCCCGGCGAGTAAATGCCCACCCCCTCCTGCACAGAGCTCGGGCCAGCCGGTACCTCTGGTGGTGGAGAGCTGCATCCGCTTCATCAACCTCCACGGTGAGCCAGGCCCAGCCCCTGCCAGCGCCCAGCACCCAGCACCCTGTGCAGGGGCAGGGGCCGGACCCCAGAGGGGGCGGGGCGTGCATCCCAGTCCACCGGCCGCTGGCCTCCACTTCCCTGCAGGCCTCCAGCACGAAGGCATCTTCCGGGTGTCCGGCGCCCAGCTCCGGGTGTCAGAGATGCGGGACGCCTTTGAGAGAGGTGGGCATGGGCGGGGCGGGTGGGGGGCGGGTGGGGGCCGAGCGGGCTCCGAGCCTCCTGCTTTGCCGGCCCGCCGTGTCGCCCCGCAGGGGAGGACCCGCTGGTGGGAGGCTGCAGCGCGCATGACCTGGACTCGGTGGCCGGGGTGCTCAAGCTCTACTTCCGGAGCCTGGAGCCGCCCCTCTTCCCCCCGGACCTGTTCGCCGAGCTGCTGGCCTCCACAGGTGAGGCCGGGGCCCCGGTCGGAGGCGGGTGGGAGGGGGGGCCCCCCCGGGGGCAGCGGCCCCCTCACACGGTTCTCTCCGGGCTGGCCCAGAGCTGGAGGCCGGGCCGGAGCGGGCCGAGCAAGTGAGCCGCCTCCTGGCCCGGCTGCCCGGGCCGGTGCTGGTCGTCCTGCGCTACCTGTTCACCTTCCTCAACCAGTAAGTGGCCCCTGGGGGCGGGCGAGGGGCCTGGGGCGGCGGGGAAGCCTGAGCGCCCCCCTCCCCACCCGCGCCCCCAGCCTGGCCCAGTACAGCGACGAGAACATGATGGACCCCTACAACCTGGCCGTGTGCTTCGGGCCGACGCTGCTGCCCGTGCCCGCCGGGCAGGACCCGGTGGCCCTGCAGGGCCGCGTGAACCAGCTGGCGCAGGTGCTCATCGTGCAGCCCGCGCAGGTCTTCCCGCCCCCCGCGCAGCTGCCCGGCCCCATCTACGAGAAGTGCATGGCGCCGCCCGCTGACGACTGCCTGGGGTACGGTACCGGCTGGGGGGTGGCGGGAGGACACGCCCGGCGGAACGGGACCCCCCCCTCACCCGCCTCCGCCACTCCGGACCGCAGGGACGCCCAGCTGGAGAGTGCGGCGGGGGACAACGAGCCCGAGCTGGAAGCCGGGGTCCCGGCCCAGGAGGACGGTGAGGGCACGGGAGGGAGGGCCCCAGTGCCCGCCCCGGGTGCCCGCCACACCCCCCACAAGGCCCCTTCTCCCCCGCAGACCTGGACGGGGTGGTGGAGGCCGTGGCCTGCTTCTCCTACACGGGCCGCACGGCCCAGGAGCTAACGTTCCAGCGCGGGGACGTGCTGCGCCTGCATGCCCGCGCCTCGGACGACTGGTGGCGCGGGGAGCACGCGGGCACGCGGGGCCTCATTCCCCACAAGTACATCACGCTGCCCGCCGGGTGAGTGAGCGCCGCCGGCCGCCGGCCCCGTGTGCTCAGCCCTCCTTGCCGCGCTGCCTGGACTTGAGCCTGGCTGGGAGCCACCTCTCCTGCTTGCAGACCCGCGGTGGCTGCTTCCCATGACCCCGGGGTTTCAGATTCAGCAGGTCTGGGTGTGGCCCCCGAGAATATGCAGCACCCCTGGGGCCCCACGTAGAGAGCCACCATTCCAGGCAGCGCCCCCTTTCTCACCCCAGGGCGGAGAAGCACCCTGCACAGGCGGCGGGAGAGCTGCTGGGCAGCCCAGAGGGCCTCCTGGTGGAGCCCGGCGGCCGGTGAGGCCCTGGGAAGGCTGGGCTGGGGGCCCCACCAGAGGCGGGGGCCGCGGTGGCCAGAGGGGCCCCCCTCACCCTGAGCCCGGCCTTGTGGGGAGGGGCCCTGGGGCCAGGATCGTCAAGCTCAGAGACGCTGAGGGACAGTGGAAGAGCTTGCGGCCCCCGGGGGCCATCCAGGCCGGGAGCACCCTGCCCCCAAGCCCCAGCTGCCCAGAGGGGGGCCACAGCCTGGGATCGGAGAAGCCGCGGCCAGGTCAGCTCGGGGACTTCCCTGGGACCGCCCGGCCAGGCTCACGTTCTGTGCTCTGCAGGCCAGAGCCCTGGACCCCACTTGAGACCCCGGGCGCTTCTGGGCTCAGATGGCACGGCTTGGTCCCAGCCTCCCCGGAGAGACACCCCGTGGAGGTGGATAAGGTGAGTGTGGAGTGGCGAGCGCAGCGGGGCGGCCTCCTCTCTGAACCCAAGGGAGGGGCAGGCCGGCAGGGCTGTGAGGGCAGGGGGCCCAGAGGCAGGGACGAAGGGGACAGAAGACCTTCGGCCTGTGGCATGGGCGCCCAAACTCTTGGGCTTTGCGTGTCCGTACTTGAGCTGGGAAGAGGCGGGCGCGGACGGAGGGGTGCCTGGGCAGGCTTCGAGGTGACAGGCGGTGGCACGGCAGGTGCTTGCTGGGATGGGGAGGATGAAAGGGACAGATGGGCGAGAGGTTGGAGAGGGGCGGTGGCGCTTACAGGGGACGCATGGGCGCTGGATGGCCCTGTGGGCCCACACGGGGGGGGGGGGCTGAGGTGGGGGGCCTGGGAGCCCCCGAAGCTGGTGGCCTCTGAGCTCTGCGGGCCAGGGGATGAGAGAAAAAGCCCCAGGTGCCCCCGCCACAGGGCCTGGCCAAGGCGTTGGCCACCCCAAACGTGGAGGGAGGAGAGCAGCCCCGGGCGGGGTGCGGTGGGCAGCTGGGCCCGGGCAGGGGCAGGGGGTGGCAGGTGGAGGAGGGCGCTGTGCCCTCACCCGGAGGCCCCCTTTCTCCCCTCTCCGCCAGGCCGTGGCGCAGACCATGGACTCCGTGTTTAAGGAGCTCTTGGGGAAGACGGCTGGCCGCCAGGGCCTGGGGCCAGCGTCCCCCAGCTCCCCCAGCCCCGGGCCCCGCAGCCCACAGCCTCTGGCCCCCGGCCGCCACGGCCGGCACAAAGGCTTCTTCCGAAGTCCCGGGAGCCCGGCCTCCCCCTCAGCTGCCCGACCCCCGGGGCCAGACCTCAAGCCGCACTGAGCCCCGAGAGAGCGGGCGCAAGCAGCCCGGGGGCCATCGGCGAGCCTGGCCATCCTGCCGGGGGCGCCCTTGCTTCTCCCTGACCCTGGCCACCAAGCCCCGGGCCCCCCTCCCGCCCCCCCGCTCGTGACCCTTTGTGGAGGGGAGGAGGTGGATCCCGGAACAGGGCTCCCCGACCCTGCCTCCCGGCCTGCCCCTGGGCCGGCGTGCTCCCCTAGGGGGGCACGGGCCTGGCGGGCTGTGGCAGCCATTCATAAAGGCCTCTGCGTTGAATCTTGGGGTGAGCCGCTCTCTGTCTCAACCGGGCGGGGGGCACGGGGGCTGCCTGGCCCCACGTGGCTGGGCGAAGGTGGCCAGTTAGGCAGCCGGTCCCCTGACCCTCCAGCATTGCCCCCACGCCCACTGTTACCCGCCTGCAAGGAGACTCCTCGCCGGCTGAGAGAACAGGCTGGAAATTTTATTGGGGAGAGTGAGAAGGCGGAAAAGGGGGAGGTGAGCAAGGTCGAGAAAGGCAGGTCCCCGGCACCAGGCCCCTCCCCCGTCAGCTCCCCCAGGGCCCTTGGCCTTACCCAGCAGGCATGGTAGCCCCTGCCCTTGTCCCTCGCGGGACTCATGACTGACAGAGCCCTCGGAACCTGGAGCCAGAGGGTCTCGATGGAGAGCCGGGAGGGTGAGGCCGAGAGCACGGGGCCTCACCCGGGGCTACCCAGCCCGGCAGCGATGGGGTCCCGGGCTCTCGGGGGCGCCTCAGGAGGAAGGCTCCTTGGCCAGGGAGGAGCTGGCGGTGGCACAGGACTCGTCCTGGGGTCCCAGGCCGGGGCCGTCGGGCGCCCGGGCGCAGCAGAGCAGGCGGCGGAGCTCGGAGGAGACGCTGCTGCTGAAGGCGGCGTAGATCCAGGGGTTGGTGCAGCTGTTGAGGCTGGCCAGCAGCATGAGCAGCACAAAGGGGGGCCCTGGGGGCGCGCCGGGCCCGAGGTCAGGGGTGCCGGGCTTGGCGGTCACCGCTGGGGGCCAGCTGGCCCCCCGCGCGCGCGCAGGTGCGCCTACCCCGCATGGTGCCCCCCGCCCTGTGGCCCGGGCCACACCCACCTTCCTGAGGCGCCTTGGGGTCCCACGCCGCCCACAGCTGCACGAGGAAGAAGGGCGCCCAGCAGACCACGTAGACAATCACGATCACCAGCGTCATCCGCACCGTCTTGGCCACAGCGGCGGACACCCGGGCGCCCTCGCGGGGGCCGCCCGCCCGCCACCCCCTCCGGCGCCCCCCAGCCCTCTCCGACGGCGCCAGGCTGGCGTGGATCTCCCGGAAGATGAGCACCTGGCAGGCGGCGATGCCCAGGGCGGGGGCCACGAACACCATCAGGGCGATCCAGGTGACGTAGGCGCGGAGGCCCCAGGGCTCCACAAAGCGCGCCCAGCAGTCCAGCACCCCGCTGCCGTCCCCCACGTCACGCTGGGCGAAGATGAAGAGCTGGGGCAGGCTGAGGAGGAGGGAGAAGGCCCAGGCGGCGAGCACCGGCCGGTTCCAGTGAGCGCCCGGGCCGTGGCGGTAGGCCAGCATGGGGCGGCAGATGGCCCGGTGGCGGTCCAGGGTCATGGCCAGGATCATGTAGGAGGAGGCGTACATGCCCACCATCTGCAGGTACTTGACGGCCCGGCACAGGGCGTCCGGCCCCTGGAAGCGGTCGGTGGCATCCCAGGCCAGCTGGGGCAGCACTTGGAACAGGGCCACGGCCAGGTCCGCCAGGCACAGGTGGCCGATGAAGACGTGCATGGGCGCCCAGCGGCCCTGGCGGCCCCGCCGCGCCAGGGCCCCCAGCACCAGGCCGTTGCCGAGAACCACGGCCACAAAGATAGTGGCCAGCAGGGCCACCTCGGCTTGGGCCAGCAGCGGGTCCCGGGCGTTGCGCTGCTCCTCCTGGCTGCCATTGCCGGGCGGCATAGGCCGAGAGAGGGGTCCAGGCACAGCTGGGCGGGGGGCGGGGGAGGGCCGAGTCAGGGGGTGTACTGGGCAGGGGGCGGACCTCCTGCTGCCCTCCCACCCGCCCCCTCACTTCCTGGCTCCCAGGTCCGGGCAGGGAAGGTTTGCCCCCGGGCAGCCACATTTGGGCGGATTTGTGCTCTGGCCCCCGTGTCCCAGACCCGTGAGGTCAGAGAGGAAGGGTTGCCTCCTGCCCAGTGCCTGGGGGAGAGGCCTGGCTCCCACCCCCACCCCACCAAGAGCCCCGAGAAGCCCCGGGGGAGCCCCCGTCCTTCGCCTGCAGTGCACCCGAGCGAGGCCTGCGGGGAGAGGGGCTCTCTGCCGCGTCCCACCCAACCGCCAGCCTGTTCATCCCAGCAGGGGCCTGGGGACCCAGTCGCCTCCTTGCAGGGGGAGGCCCTACCTGAGGGGGTGGGCGCCATGCGCATGGTGGAGCAGAGAGGAGTCTGAGCCGTGATCTGGGTGGTGAGTCCTCCCCGGACCTAGAGGAGACGGGCCCTTAGAGAGGACCAGGGTGCCAGGGTGCCTGCCAAGTGGGTCTGTGTGTGGGGGTGGGGTGGGGAGTGGGGGCGCGTGTGTGAGCGGGCGCTGGGAGGGTGAGTCCTTGGGGTCCCTCCTGGGAATGAGCAGGGGGAGACAGAGAGAGGGACCGACGCCTGGACGAGCAGAGCCCAGGAGCCACCCAGGCAGCCCCATCCTTCGCCCCCCACCTGTCCGAGCGCCCCCAGTGCCCAGGCAGCCCCTTACCTGACCGGGCTCCCAGCGACCCTGGCTCCTGGGCAGCGGGGCGGTGGCGCACGGTGGCCCAGGCGCTCAGATCTGCTCTCCATCGCCCGCCCCGCCCCGGCCCGGCCTCTGGGAGTGACCTGCCCAGAAGGGGACTTCCTCCCCCTCCCCCACGCTGCCTCCCCGGGCTCACCGGGAAGTAGGCTCCTGGCCAAGCCCCCAGCCTCCCGGCCGGTCCCTCCACGCAGCCTCTGAGGATCCCGGGCCATATGTACCCCTCCGCCTCCCTCCGCCACCCTCCTCCTGCCTCCACTTGGAAATCGCCATGTGCAGCGCCTTCAGTTTACAAGTGGGGAAACTGAGGCCAAAGAGGGGTGCGACTGGCCCGGGATCACGCAGGGCTTTGGGGATGAAACTGGCCTCCCATTTCCTCAGGCAGGTTTCATCTCTGCCCGTCGGGGGCACAGGCTGGGAGCTGGGGTGTCCCCACACGCCTGCCCAGGCTGTAGCCCGCAGCCCCCACCGCCCGCAGTGTGGGCCTGGCCGGAGGTGAAGGACAGGAAGGCAGTGGAGGGGGTGGGGGCCGAGCCGGGGCTTCCTCCCTGAGGCCCTGTGGGAGCCAGGGGCACCCCACCCTCTTCCTCCCCCCACCTGCCGCTACCTGTCCTAGAAGGAGGGGGCCTCTGCGCCCCGGCCTCCGTGGTCACCCTCCCTCCCTCTCTCTCTCTAGCACTCAGGCTAAGACACACACACTTGACCTATAAGTGCAGACTCCTGCGGGAGGGCGGCCCTGAGAGGAGTGTGGAGGCCGCCCTCCCTCTCCTGCCCCCCGGGTCCCAGGACCCCACACTCCCGCCCCCCACCTTGGCTCCAGGACCCCGAATCCTTTCGGCACATCCCCTGCCCTATTCTCCCACCCTCCAGGCCCGGGAACCCCTGGCCTTTTCAGCTCATTGCCCCTCTCCCCACCCCAGCCCCAAGAGCCCCCCACCTGCCCTCTTCCGGCCCTCCCTCCCCCCTCCATGCCAGGCGCCCTCTCCATCCCACCCCTGCGCCACCCCCGCCAGGCCTTGGCCCAGCCCAGGACAGCGCCCTGCCCACGCGCCACCAGGGACAGGCTCCAGGCCGGAGATTGGCCCTCTTTTCCTGTTTGTCCGTCTTCCCCGTTGGCCAGTGGGGGTCCAAACAGCCTCTCCCTGAGCAGGCTGCGGGTGGGCCGGGCGGCGCCTCCTCTCTCCTCGCCACAGGGCCCGTGCAGGGCCCGGGTGGGGAGGGGGCTGGGGGCCCCCCCAGGGCAGCACGGATGGGACCCCTGGGCGGAGTCTGACCCATCCGCACCCCCCTCACCGCAAACACACACTCTACGCCCCCCCAGCCCACGCACCCCGCACATCCAGCACCCAGGGCACACCCCCACCCAGAGTGCCCTCCACAGGGCCAGGTACCTGTGCATCCCCACCCTACACACCCACACCACACGCGGCACACACACAAACCCTGCACACAGCCCGCCCGCAGCGTGCGGCACGCACACAAACCCTGCAAACAGCCCGCCCGCAGCGTGCAGCACGCACACTGCACACGCGCGCCTGAGTGCCTTTCTAATTTGGGGGCTGGCCCATTTGGCAGTGGGGTGCAGAAGCCGGAGCTTCAAGCGGAAACCCTTCGGCCTGCACGTGGGAGGGTGGGGTCGCCCTCCTGCGCGCCCTGGGAGCAAGCTACCGTAATTAACCTAAGAGAGTAAAAGCCGCTGCTCCAGTGTCACCTGGGTCAGCCAAACTGGTGGAAAGGGGAGTCCCCTGGCTGCACAGATCACCCCCAGGAGAGGGTGATCCAAGGGGCAACCGTGAGCCCCTGGGGTAAAGTCGTGTCACACCAAGTACTTTCTCTCTTCCCTTGTCCCCACCCCCCAGGCTCCTCTGGGCATCCGGTTCCCATGCTGTCATTCAAGATGGCCTTCTCTGTCTGTGGAATGCAGGCACCAGGGGGCTGCAGGGGACCGATTGCTCTGGGCTGACCACAGAGGAGCACGCATATTTAGGAGACAAATGTCCTTGTCCTCCAGTGGCGCCCCTCAATTGGCAGAGGCGTGCAGGACCCTGGTTTGGGAGGAAGACAGAGCAAGGCTCGCGGCCCGCCTGTGCCCATGCCCAGCTGTGCGACCTTGAGCCGGCCACGCCCGGCGCTGAGCTCAGCGTCACCCTCCGTCAGATGGGCAGAGCGGAAGGGCAGAAGCGCAGGGCCAGGCTGGCCCAAGCGCCGGAGCAGCAGGCCACGGGTCCCAGGACGGCCCCCTCTGCTCCACCTAGAGCCTGGCCGGGAGCTAGAGAGGGAGGTTCCTGGGTGGGCCCAGAGGCCGTGGCAGCCCTTTTGGGGTCAAAGGACCACCATCCCCTCAGGGCTTGGGTCCCAGGGCAAACCCAGCGTGGGGCGGGGTTCCTGAGCCCCGCGGCCAGGTCCCAACCACCTCTGCTCCGTGGCCTCCTTTCTGCCCGTTGTCCAGACTCAGGGAAAAATCTCAGTGAAGGCTGCTCATCGTGGGTCTTTTCTGGGCTCCAAGAAGCAAGACGAGGGGTTTATGTTCACCCCAAAGCCGGGCCATAAAGGGAGGCAGACCCCACAGCTCGCCGCTGCTCAAGCAGGACCGGGGGCCTCCTGGGGGCCTGGTGGAGGTGGCGGGCGGGCCAGCTGCTCGGGCCAGCCGGGAGAGGCAGCCGGCCCTGGGCCTGCCTTCCTGAGAAGGGCAGTGGTGGGCCAGGGACCCTGGAAAGGAGATTGAGGCAGGGATTCCCTGCAGAGTATGGGGGGGGTTGGCTAAGTGGGTCCCGCACTGGCCCCGGGCAACACCCGGAAGCTGGCTCTGGAAGGCTGAGGAAGGGCCGGGCCGGGGACCTCAGGCCCGGGGGCAGGATGGAGCAGACGCCCCCTCCCCGCCACCCGCCCCCACCCCCAGCGCAGGCCCCTCTGTGTGGCTCTCACTGGCTCCTCTAAGGTGGCAGGAGGACTTCTGTGGGTGGCCAAGGGTGGGCCCTGATCTCCACCTGGGGACTGCGCAGGAGAGGACAGGAGGCCCCGGCCGACAGGGGCGGGGGGGCGCACTGACCGCCCAGGTCCCAGTGGACGGGGAGGCTGAGCTGGCAGGAACCAGGCAGGACCAGTTACCCCGAGCTGCCACCTGCCGGACCCTGTGCCCCGGCCCCAGGGAGCATGCAGCTCTGTGGGGGGACAGTGGGGGACCAGGCCATTGCTGTCATCCAGGAGGGAAACGGGGAGCGGGGACGTGGAGGAGTGAGCAGGTGGGAAAGGCATGTTGAGGGCCTGAGACCCCTGGAGATCCACCCAAGGATGGCGAGGGGAAGGGGAGCCAGCCGAGGATGTCCAGGAGCTAACCAAAGAGCTAGAGAGGGCGGCGGACTTGGCCCAGTGGTCAGGGCGTCCGTCTACCACATGGGAGGTCTGCGGTTCAAACCCCGGGCCTCCTTGACCCGTGTGGAGCTGGCCCATGCGCAGTGCTGATGTGCATAAGGAGTGCCCTGCCACGCAGGGGTGTCCCCTGCGTAGGGGAGCCCCACGCGCAAGGAGTGCGCCCCGTAAGGAGAGCCACCCAGTGCGACAGAAAACGCAGCCTGCCCAGGAATGGTGCCACACACACGGAGAGCTGACACAACAAGAGATGCAACAAAAAGAAACACCGATTCCCGTGCCGCTGACAACAACAGAAGCGGACAAAGAAGACACAGCAAATAGACAAAGAGAACAGACCACTGGGGTGGGGGGAGGGGAGAGAAAAAAAAATAAATCTTAAATAAAAAAAAAAAAGGTGGAGCACCCAGGAGGGCCTGGGGTACGGAGGGAAGACACACACGGGGAGGGAGCGGCGCCCCAAGCCTGTCCTCAGAATGAGCTGTGCACCTGTCGCACACCTGGCTCTCAAAACACCCAGATCTGCACTTGGGAAGAGAAGGAAACATTGAACGCAAAGTCAAACGCCTAGAGTGGGGCCTGGGGAGCGGGGGTGGGGTGGTGTGGGGAGGGGGCATGGGCCGAGGAGTGGGCCGCCATCTGAAGGTGAGACTCTAACTCCACCCAGCTGAGGTTCCGCTGCAAGCGACACCAAGGACCTGGGCAGCCTGGGGGGAGCCTGATGACCCCTGATATCCTAAGAGCCTGGAACAGGAGGGGTCTCCTTGTGTGAGATGTGCTCATGGGCGCGGATGGTGGGGAGCCAGTGGGGGCAAGTGAGCGGTTGAGGGCAGACTCCTCCCCCTCAAAGGCCAGGAGGGCCAATCCAGGAGGCCATTGGCCCCGAGGCCACGGAGCAGGCTGCACCTCCTTTTTTGATCATTTATTCAGGCACCCTGGTTTGAGGAGCCAGATGATTGAGGGAGTTTTCTTACAGAATGCAGCCAGCCCACCCCATTTCCTGTTCCCAGAGGCACCCAGAGTTGTCCCAGGGGCAATTCTGTTTTGTGGATTCTTTGGGTCAGTGCCTCTGTGTTTTTCACTAATGTGCGCTTAGTGCCGGTTCCCAGTAGGACAAATGAAGCTTTAGCTTCCTGTCACCTCCTCCAACAGGACCCACGCCCCCTTCTCCCTCTGCCCTCCCACCCCTTGCAGCTGTATGGCAACCAGCTTAGCTCAGCAAGTCAAGGTTTGCAGCCTTTTGACTGCGGAACGGCGGCCACGGCTGGGCTGCCACCATACAACGAGCCGTGTCCTTTTCCTGCCTGACATTTTATGAAATAGGGAAGTCGGAGGTTTACAGAAAACTCAGACAGAAATTACAGAGTTGCCATGTACCCCCCTCACACGCACAGTCCTCCCTCTTATTAATCCTTTGCTTTAGTGTGTGCCCTTGTTACAATCAATGAAGCAATGTTATTGTAATTGTCCTCTCACCAGGAGTCTGTGCTTCACGTGATGGTTTACTGTGTTGAACAGTCTTATGGTTTGTCATTTGTTTGGTTTGGTTTGGTTTTTGAGGTGCCCGGGGGCGGGGAGAGATTGAACCTGGGACCTTGTACGTGGGAAGCCAGTGCTCAACCACTGAGCACGTGGACTCCCCTGAGTCGGTTTTTCCATTTATTTGCTTGTTGTTGTTTTTTTGTTTTTTAAGGAGGCACTGGAAACCGAACCCGGGACCTCCCATGTCTGAAACAGGTGCTCGACCACTCGAGCCACTTTGGCTTCCCTCATGTGTTTTTTTTTTAAGATTTATTTATTTATTTATTTATTTATTTATTTATTTATTTATTTATTTCTCTCCCCTTCTCCTCTCCCCGCCATTGTCTGCTCTCTGTGTCCATTCGCTGTGTGTTCTTCTGTGTCTGCTTGTGTCAGCGGCACTGGGAATCTGTGTCTCTTTTTTTGTTGCGTCATGTTGTGTCAGCTCTCCAAGTGTGCGGCACCATTCCTGGGCAGGCTGCACTTTTTTCTCATGGTGTGGTTCTCCTTATGGGGTGCACTCCTTGTGCATGGGGCTCCCCTATGCGGGGGACACCCCTGTGTGGCAGGGCACTCCTTGCACGCATCAGCACTGTGCATGGGCCAGCTCCACACGGGTCAGGAGACCCTGGATTTGAACCGCGGACCTCCTGTGTGGGAGACAGATTCTCTCCATTGAGCCAAATCTGCTTCCCTCCCTCATGGTTTTTTAAAAGTTTTTATTCTAGTAATGTAATTACAGCCTAAAATCCCCCCTTTTTACCACGTTCAAATCTATAATTCAGTGCTGTTAATCACATTCACCGTGCTCTGCCATCACCCAAACTTTTCCATCACCCAACAGAAGCTCTGGATCAAGGAAGTGTCAAGTCTTCATTCCCTACCCTCACCCCGGCTCCTGGCAAACTGTGTTCTAGTTTCTGATTCAATGAATTGGCTTGCTCTAATTATTTCATATCAGTGAGATCGAACAATGTTTGTTCTTTTGTGTCATGTATTTTGGAATATATGTCATTCCACAGGATGTCTTCAGGGCTCATCCATGTTGTCACACATTAAAGATTCCTTTTTAATGCTGAATAGTATTCCATTCTATATGTATGCCGTATATTCTTTATTCATTCATCAGTTGACGGATGCTTCCAATATCTGTTTGCATCCCTGTTTTCAATTCTTTTGGGGTATATACCTAGAAGTGGGCTGCAGTATCTTATGGTAATTCTGCACTTAACTTTCTGAGAAGCTGCCACACTGTTTTCCACAGCAGCTATACCATTTTACAGCCCCCAAAATGAACAAATGTTCCTATTTCTCCACATCCTCTCCAACACTTGTTGTTGTTGTTGTTTTTAGTAATAGCCATTTTAGTGGGTATTAAATGGTATGTCATTGTGTTTTTGGGTTTTTGGGTGCTGCATTCAGCTCACAGTAGGTTGGCTCGAAGGGAAGGCAATGCAGAAATAAAGGTAGAGACACAAGAGGGGAGACAAACCTGGGGCCAGGGGACTCACAGCTTCTGCAACTGAGAGCCTCCACCCTAGTTTCCCATCTCATTTATTGGGAAACTACCAAGCAGCTGTTTGCTATCTGAACTGCAACATCATTTACAATAACAGGGAACAACTGCAACATCTAACAACGGCTACATTTAACAGGTGTAGCATTTACAATAAGAAACAGGTAAGCCAGTTTCCCACAACATTTGGGTTTTTTTGAGGTACTAGGGCCAGGGATTAAAGCCAGGACCTCATATGTGAGGAGCTGGCACTCAACCACTGAGCCACATTGGCGCTCCTGAGTTGGTTTTTCCGTTTGTTTGCTTGTTTTTGTTCTTAGGAGGCATCAGAAACTGGACCAGGGACCCCCCGTGTGGGAGGTGGGCACTCAACTGTTTGAACCACATCCACTCCTTGCTCGTTTGTTTTTTTGCTTGTTGTCTGCGTGTTGGTTTTGCTTGTTGTCTGCTCGTTTTTGCTCGTTGTCTGCTCACTGTCTGCTCGTTGTTTGTCTTGTTTAGGAGGCACCAGAAACCGAATCTGGCACCTCCCATGTGAGAGGCGGGTGCTCAATTGCTTCAGCCACACCTACTCCCCTCACGGTGGTTTTGATATGCATTTCCCTAAGTACTAATGATGTTGAGCATCTTTTTATGAAGTTTTGGCCATTTGTATGTCTTTGGAGAAATGGTTATTCAAGTTTTTTGACCATTTTAAAATTAGGTTGTTTGTCTTTTGGTTGTTGAGTTGTGGGTGTTCTTTATGTATTCTGGATATTAAACCCTCACTGGATATGTGGTTTCCAAATATTTTCTCTCATTCAGTGGAGAAATTCTCTCATTTATTTATTTATTTATTTTAAAGTTTTATTTTTATTTATTTCTCTCCCCTTCTCCTCCCCGCTCCAGTTGTCTGTTCTCTGTGTCCATTCGCTGTGTGTTCTTCCTGTGTCCACTTCTATTCTTGTCAGCAGCACTGGGAGTCTGTGTCTCTTTTTGTTACATCATCTTGCTGTGTCAACTCTCTGTGTGTGTGGCTGCCACTCCTGGGCAGGCTGAACTTCCTTTCGTACTGGGCGGCTCTCCTTATGGGGCACACTCCTAGCACGTGGGGCTCCCCTATGTGGGGGACACCCCTGCGTGGCAGGGCACTCCTTGCGCGCATCAGCACTGCGCATGGGCCAGATCCACACGGGTCACGGAGGCCCTGGGTTTGAACCCCGGACCTCCCACGTAGTTGGCGGATGCTCTATCACTTCCCTCTCATTTACTTTCATGATGAAGTCTGTTGATACAAAAGTTTTAAATTCCAATGCCACATTTGCATATCATTCTATTTACCTATTCAACTACCTATCTAGAAATCCATCCATTTATCTTATTATATCTTGATTATTTGACCTTTTTTTCATTATGAAATGTCCCTCTTTCTCTCTAGTAATTCTCTTTGTCTTGAATTCTACTCTATCTGATATTAACATAGCCACACCAGCTTTCTTATGGTCTACGTTTACATGGTATATCTTTATCTGGACTTTCATTTTCTACTTGTCTGTGTCTTTATGCTTAAAGTGTGCTTCTGGTAAATGACATATAGCTATTTTATCCAGTCTGACAGTCTCTGCCTTTTAACTGGTGCATGTGGCAGATTGTGTTTTTTGAAGGTAGCCGCAACAAAATCTCCCACCCCACATGCTCTTCTGGAACCTTGCCGGTTTCCCATCAAGAGGTGGGGTTTAACCCTGCCCCCCTTAATCTAGGCCAGCTTGTGACTTGCTTGTAATGAACATAATGTGGTGGGAACGATGCCACTTGATTTCTGAGGCTAGGTCAGGAAATGCAGTGCAGCTTCTGCCTTGTCGGCAGGGACAGTCACTTTTCAAGCCTTTGGCTATCCAGTAAGCAGTTCGACTTCCCTGAGGCTACCATCTTAGGAGGAAGCCCAGACACAAGAGCGAGCACGCAGAGTGGCCCTGAGACAACACGAGAAAGCAGAAATGCTCCACCACCCCCCCCAAGTCACTCCGGTCCCATGCTGTTCCACCTTCAGCCACCGGCGTGACAGGAAGCCTGTGAAAGATGCTGAGTCAGAACTGCCCTCTTGAGCCCTTCCCATGGTCTTTCTCTCCCCTTCCCCCCCCCCCCAGTAGTCTGCGCTCTGTGTCCATTTGCTGTGTGTTCTTCTGTGACCGCTTGTATTCTTGTCAGCGGCACCTGGAATCTTTGTCTCTTTTTGTTGCATCATCTTGCTGCGTCAGCTCTCTGTGTGTGCAGTGTCATTCCTGGGCAGGCTGCACTTTTTTCTCATGGTGTGGTTCTCCTTATTGGGGACACTCCTTGCACATGGGGCTCCCCTACGCGGGGGATACCCCTGCGTGGCACAACACTCTTTGTGCGCATCAGCACTGCATGTAGGCCAGCTCATCACATGGGTCAGGAGACCCTGGGTTTGAACCCTGGACCTCCTATATGGTAGGTGGATGCTCTATCAGTTGAGCCAAATCCACTTCCCCCTTCCCATGGTCTTGATTTACGAAAAAAACATGAGCAGTAAAAAGATTATTGTGGTTACTTTCAACCATGAATTTTTGGGGCAATATGTTATGCAGCAATGATAACTGGAACAGAGTTTTAATCTGATCAGTCACTTTATAGTTTATATAATGTAATCATTGATATCTTTGGGGTTCTGTCTACCTTGTTGATCAAACACTTGGGTGTTTGAGTTCTCTTTGCTCCATCTCTTGTTCGTTCCTCTTTTTCACCTTTTCTGCCTTTTTTTGGGAAACAAACTGGGTATGTTTTTAGTATTTCACCACCTTTATTGACTTTTTAGTTATGCATCTTTGTGTTATTTTTAAGTTGTTGCTCTAGAGATTGCACTTTGTATCTTTAACTTAGCACAACCTGCCTTCAAAAAATAATTCTACTGTGTCATGAACAATGTAAGAACTTTACAGCAGTATTCCAATTGCTACCATCCCACTCTTCGCGTTCTTCTCATATATTTTAATTCTGGTGTTTTTCATTCCTTGCTTCAGTCTGATATCCCTTCTCTTCAGCCTAAATAATTTATTGTAGTATTTCTCTTATTACAAGTCTATTGGAGATGAATTCTTTATTCATTCTCATCAGCAGATGAGGCCTTATTTTGCCTTAAATTTTAAAGGAATTTTTTACTTGATATAGAATTCTAGATTGAGAGTTTTTATTTTTCTTTTGGCATTTAAAGATGTTCTACTAATAGTCTAGACTCTATTGTTTCAGATGAGAGCCAGCTGTCATTCTAATCATTCCCCTGTATTTGTAGCCTGTCTTTTTTTCTCTGACTGCTTTAAAGGTCTTCTCTTTTTCTCTGTTTTTTAGCAGTTTGACTATGATGAGCCTAGGTGAAGTTTCCTTTGTATTTCTCTGGCTTGGGATTCACTAAGTTTCTTGGCTCTGTGGGTCGATTGGTTTTCATCAATTTTGGAAAGTTTTTGGTCACAGCTATTTGAATACTTCTTTGCCCCATTCTTTATCTGCACTTGTGTTAAGCCATTTAATACTTTTCCACAGTTCTCAGTTGCTTTGCTTTGTCCTTGTGTCCCCCACTCTTCTTTTTCTCCTTGTATTTTAGTTTGGATAATTTCCATTTACTTGTTTTCAAGTTCATGGATTCATTTCTCTGTCATGTTCAGTCTGCTGAAAAGTCCATCAAGACAATTCATCTTTGACTTTATATTTTTCATTTCTAGCATTTTCATTAGGCTTTTTAAAAGTTTATTTTACTTATTTCTCCCCACCCCTTCATTGCTTGCACTTGCTATGTCTGTTTGTCTTCCTTGTTTCTTCAGGAGGCACTGGGAACTGAATCTGGGACCTCCGATGTGGAAAGGAAGAGCTTAATTGCTTGAGCCATTCTCTGTTCCCTGCTTTGTTGTGTCTCTCATTATGTTTTTCCTCCTGTCTCTTGTTGCATCATCTTGTTGCATCAGCTTGCCATGCCTGCCTGTTGTGTCAGCTCACTGTCTTGCTTGTCTTCTTTTAGGAGGCACTGGGAACCTCCATTCCCTGCTTTGTTGTATCTCATTATGTTTTTCCTCTTGTGTCTCTTGTGTCATCTTGTTGTTCCAGCTTGCTGTCTTCTTTTGGAGGCACCAGGAACTGGACCAGGGACCTCCCATGTGGTAGGTGGAAGCCCAATCATGTGAGCCACATCTGCTTCCTTAGGCTCTTTATATTTTTCATCTCTCTCCTGAAATTTCCCATCTGTTCACACATATTATCTACACTTTTGCACTAGATGGTTTAACATATTTATCATAGTTATTTTAAAGTCTCTGTTGATTCCAGTGTCTGGGCCATTTATGAGTCTTGTTCCATTGACAGTTTCCTCTCTTGATAATGGGTCATATTTCCTTGCTTATTCACATGTATCATGATTTTTTATTGAATGTCAGTCATTGTATATTGTATGTAAAGAATAGTCAGGAATGCAATAAGTAACATTTAAGCTCTCATTGTTAGGTTGTGTTTGTGTGTGTGTGTGTGTGTGTGTGTGAGAATTGGGGTGGTATTGAGTCAGTCTCATCTGCAGTTAAGTCTGGTGTTTGTTGCTGCTTTAGGGAGATTCATTTCACCATACACTTATTTCAGAGAAGGATCAGAACCTTCTCTCTAGCAAGACTTGGGATCTGAGTGTCTGGAGAATTTGCTTCAGTTCCTTTGCCTCACCCTCAGACTTCAGCAGCTCCATGAACATGTACCTTAGGTGACTGCCTCTATCCCTGTCATAGCTGGCCTCTGCTGTGTACTCAGTGTAAGGCTTAGAAATCATGGAAGGTTGATCTCAGTTTTCCTACCTTAATTTAAGACTTCAGCAGACCCTGCATCACTGTACCCTGAGAGTGGCCTGTCTCAGCTCTCCTGCCCTTCTCCAGTCACCAGTGGCCACTGATTGGTACTCAGCGTAAAGTCTGGAGTCCTAACGGGGTTCTCTCAACTCCCCTGCCCTGCATTCAGACTTCAGCAGTCCTGGCACCTTACCTCAGAGAGGATCTCTCAGCTCAACTGCCCTGACCCCAAACTTTCTTGTGAAGGCCATAGAAAAAAGACGATAGGTGAGTGCAAGCGCTCTTTGTGCCTGGGGCTGCTGGAGATTCTAAACCATCATTCCCTTCACAGTTGACCTTTAAAATTTTTGTTAAAATTTCCTGTGTTTTCTCCTTAAACAAGTCTTTGGAAGCTTCCTCCTCCCTGCTGCTGCTGCTGCTCTGCCAAGGATGAAAGCAGCATGTAAGAAGGGCTTACATTTTTTGGATTTTAGTTCATTAGGCTTTTTTCTTTTTATTTCAGCTCCCTGATGGGCTTAAAAGAGAAAAAAAAAACTATGATTTTCTAAAGTATCCAGGTTCTTTTTGTATGGTTGGAATGATGTTCTTTTGCAACTATATCCTAGGCAGAAGCAAAGTCCCATCTTTTGAATTTTTACTTTGCACTACCACAAAGAGCTCTTGTTTGTTCTCTGAATATTCCTTTTTATTGAATCTTGTTCTTGTTTCATGGCTATATTTATAATCTATTCTCTCTCTCTCTCTCTGAGGAAGTTCATGCGTTGTTTTTTTTTTTAAAGATTTCTTAATACTTACAGTCCCTGTCTCAAAGAAAATTGCTCTCCTCTGTGTTCTGGTCTCTGCTTTTCATGCTTTCATGTTAGAGCCTTCCCTCTGATGTCTAGTAATTCTTCATCATCTTCTCATATTTAAGAATGGGGGCACTGAAAAGCTGATTGGAAGGCATGGGACTTGTCAACTATGGGTTTCATTGTAGAGTGATCTACCTGGGCTGTTTTGTTAGGAACCCCAACATTTATTTCTTTAGTTCCTTTCTCTTGGGATGGTCAGATATCCTAGAGAAGAATCTTTCTGTCTGATGTCTATGTCTGACTGTCATTCCTCAAGGAACTAAGTGGGGCAAGAGGACCGAGAGTCCTCCTCATTCAGTATGTAACTATTCTTCCTTTGTTCAGCTTGGTACCTCCTGTACTGTGGCTGGCGTTCCCCGGTTCAAGATCCCTTTTTAATCCTCTCCAGAGATTAAATTCCCAGTATTCTGCTGGGTTGGAGAGAGGCATCTGGACCTCTGACTGCCTCTTAAATGGATTTTCAGCTGACCCTCCATATTCACTCCCATTTCCACTGCTAATTTCTAAGCCATGTGTGGGTTCTAAAATGTAAATTGGGCCCATGCCCAGCTTTCCCCGTTGCCCCAGCTTTCTTGAGTCTCCTATATCAGTTAGTACGCTGCCATCTGCTTTCCAGCTACCAATAGTTTGTTGCTATTATCTCTTTTCCCATTAATTTGTCCTTGAGGATGTTTGCATTTTAAAAAGTCATTCACTGTTGTTTTGGTGTGGTTTTAGGAGGGAGAGACAGTAAATGCATGTGTTCAATCTGTCATCTTCCCTTCCAAGTCTAACAGTCTGTGGAGAAAGTCTGGAAGATCCACCGAGTGGAAAGTGAGAGGGGCTGGCTAGGGGCTTGTGGCAAGATTGTCAGGTGGTCCTGACAAGCCAGCTTGTTGGAAACCCACGAATTCCCAGCGATGCCAATCTACACACTTATGTGGTTTACTCTGGCAGCACTCTGCGGCCTGCGAGGGGGTGCAGGGAAGTCAAATGGCTAATTCCTTTCAAAGCCTGGTGGTTCACAGGCTGAATATAAAGAAAAAAAAAAAAAAAGAAACAGGTGACTTAGGTGCGGTGAGACTGGACAGGCCAAGCAAGATGCCAGCCGTGACTTGGTTTCCTGCTGAGGTAGCACCTCTACCCGTGACTGGCACATAGACAGCGATAGTGTATATCTCGTGACTTGCACTAACCTTAGTAACCTTAGCCTCAGCTAACTGGACCAGAGGCAAGCCCCTGAGTCAAGAACAGCCCATCTATAGGCTGGTCAGCTGCCTATGAAGTTACCTGGCATGCAAACCCTGTCCAAATAAGGAGGATGGTGATTACCTGGACCAATAAGAGTCTTTCTTCTGGGAATTTGGACTGTGGTGAGATCTGAAGCCAAAAGACCCGTAGAGGAAAGGCCATATGTAACTGTTATTAAGCAGTAGAAGCCAAAGGCAAGCAGAAATTGTGGTTAAGCAAAAGTAAAGAGACAGAGAAAAGGTGGACCAGGGGAGAGGGTCTTCTAGTTGGTTGGTTTGGACAATCATAAGAGCAGCAGGGACTAAGTCACAGTAACAGTGGGGAGTAAACAAACTTCAGCAGCTCAGGGGTGAAGGTTGGGGAGTGGGTCAGATAAACTGGCCCCTAGGGCTGCTGTAAAACCTGGTTTCAGGCTCCTTGAAGCTCAGGCATATGACCATTCTGGCTTCCTCTCCACATAGTCTAACTTTGCTGTCTGCCTCGTTCTTACATGGAGGCCCTTAAATGGGAAATGTGAACAAGTCCAAGAGATACACTATGGGGTCTGGGCAGGACAAGGAAGAAAGAAAAGGACAAGTGGAAGCTGATAGATCAGGTGCAGGGATTAAAGGACCAGAAAACTCTGTGGTCAAATGCAGAGATGGTGGAAGAGAGGAAGTCAGAGAACTGGAAGGCACAGCATAGAGGCTGTGCCCAGAGAGTTGACTTGAAATTTAGCACATCAGAGGTGGAGCAAGCCTGTGAGTGAGGACAAGGTCTTCGGGGCATGAGTGGGAGAATGGGAGGTGGAGGGGAGGTCAAGAAGGTCTTTGGTGATAAGAAGATCAGGAAACCGAGAGGCTGGGAAGTTGTTGGATCATCCCCTGGGGTAGAGGGGAAGATCATGAGCCATTGAGGAAGGAGGCAGAGTGACAGCACAAGGAGTAGAAGAGGGTGGCAAAGTCAAATGAGATGAGCCTCAAAGGAGCAAGGGTCTGGCACCAGCCCTTGAGAGTGAAGGAGATTCTGACTCTAAACTGGCCAGTGGTTGGGAGCCTGGCCGCTTGAGCACCTGCAGAGATCAATGTCCTTAGGTTTCAGTTAACATTTGGGGAAGAGATTGAGTTTGCATATAATGGGAAAGGGGCATCCAGAGTGCTCCATGGAAAAGTACTGGGTAGAAGGGAGCAGCAGGAGGATGAAGGAGCAAGGAAGCCCACCACAGCACCGAGATGAAAGAATGAGAGAGGATGGATTGCACCTTGTGGCACTGACCGTAGAGGACAGACGAGAGGGTGGTGCATTCTGTCAGCTTTGAGGCTCAAATGGGTAATCCAGGAGATGAGAGCTATATGATCCTCCTTCTAGCTTTCTAGTGTGTAGGAAAGTAGAGACCTAACCTACTTTAGACACACACACACACATACCATAAAATATATATTTTAGAGCCTATTTTTTTTATTGTTGCTGAGCTAGGACAAAATTAAGAAGCCATAGAGTCAGAATGAAGAGAAACCTGTCTGGGAAGGACAGGGGGTTAAGCACATGGACTCTGGAGGAAGATTGTCCCATTTGAATTCTACTTTTTACTAGCTGCATGAATGCAAGCAAGTACTTTTCCTCTTTGTGCCTCATTTTCCTCCTCTGTAAAATGATAATAATAATAGTATTTGCCTCATATGGCTATTATAAGGAATAAGTGAGCTATTATTTGTAAAGTGTCCATAGTGCTGGGCCATAGCTAGCACTATGAAAGTTTAAAAAAAAACAAAAAAAAACAAACAAAACAGCACCATGAGAGGTGAAAAGGCCAAATACCTTGTAGTCTTGGGGGTTTCTGCTGCCCCTAAGCACACTGAGCGTCTCCCCTGGGGTCTGATAGGGTGGTGCAGGGTGTAGGAGGCAAATCCCAGGTTTCATCTGAGATGAGGTATATCTACAAGGATTGCACTGCATAAGGCTGGGACCCCAAAGGGGTAATGAGAAGGTAAATCAGAAATGAACCCTGGCCCACAGCAGAGGGCATCAGAGAAAACTTGCCTGTCTTGACTCTGACACAGGGTATAGGGGGAGAAACTTTTCTCCTAAGAATAAAAACCTCAAGTCAGCCTTCATGTGGGATTTCAGTCCAGATTCACCCTACCTGTGTGGTTGGAAGAATCTCAAGTGAAGAATTTAATTTAGATTGGTCCCAGTTGGAAGTGCCCCTATGTAACTGTGTGAAGCAAACAGAAATTTATACAGGTTAAACAGGGTATATTACACAGCTGAGGAGAGAATTAGTGACTTGGAAGATAGCTCCAATCAGTTAATGCAAATGCAGTCCAAAGAGAGAGATGAAAAATAAGAAGAGGTTAAGAGTTGTATTGGTCAACAAAAGGGGTGCTGATGTGAAGTACCAGAACTCTGTTGGCTTTTATAAAGGGTATTTATTTGGGGTAGAAGCTTACAGTTACCAGGTCCTAATGAGTCCAACTCAAGGTACCATAAGAGGTACATTCTCACCCAAAGTCTATTGCCACATGTTGACGCAAGATGGCGGGCAATGCCTACAAGGGTTCAACCTTCCTTCTTCCTCTTAAGGCTCTGTGGTTCCAGCTTCTTCTGACCTCAGCTGTAGGCTGGCATAAGGCTCATCTCTCTCCCTGGGGCTTGTTTCTTTCTGAACTCAGCTGCTCCGTTTTCTTCACAAGGTCACCTGTAGACTATCAGGCTCATCTCTCTTCCTGGGGCTGTGTCTATGGAGCACTCCCTCTTCCTATGTATCTTCTCTGTGTATCTACTTCCATATGGGAGTCTGTTTTATCAGCCCAAGGGAGCTGGGACTCAACATTGAGTTGCACTCTAAAGTCATGGTTGAATCAAAGCCCTAATCTTAACATAATTTAATCAGATGTCTCAGCTGAATCTAATACAGTCAAAGGGTATCATGCCCAGAGAAACAGACCAGTTTACAAACATATTCAATATCTCTTTTGGAATTCATAAATAATATCAAACTGCCACAAGAGTCATAAAGGCTAGTGTGAGCAGCTCTAACACATCTCATTGGAATTCTGGAAGAAGAGAACAGAGAATAGGGATGAGACAACATTTGAAGAGCTAACACTCAAGAATTTTCAGAATTGTTCCAAGACATCCATCCTCAGATCCAGGAGCCCAACAAATCTTAAGCAGGATAAATAAAAATAAATCCTAGAAGTGGCTGTGGCTCAATCAGTTGGGCTCCCGTCTACCATATGGGTGGCCCTGGGTTCACATCCCAGGGCATCCTTGTGAAGGCAGACTCGCCTGCATGCCACAGAGAGCCGCTGTCCCTCAAGTGCCACAGAGTGCCACCTGGCCCACAAGCGCTGTGGAGAGCCGACTCAGCAAGGTGATGCCACAGAAAAAGAGAGACAAGTAAAAACACAGAAGAGCACTCAGCAAATGGACACAGAGAGCAAACAACAAGCAAGCTACAAGCGGGTGGGTGGGGAATAAATAAAAATAAAATACAGACACACAGAAGAACGCATAGCGAATGGACCCAGACGGCAGAGAGCAAGCAAGCTGCAAGGGGAAGAGGGGGGGATAAAAAAATAAAAAAATTAAAAATCCACGCATAGACCACTAGAGGAAAAGAGAAGATCTTGAAAGCATCCAGGGAGAAAAAAATGTATCACCTACAAAGGAAGAGGAATTAGACTGACTGCTGGTGTCTCTCTCAACAGCAACAGTGTCAATCTATCATTCTGTATTCAGCAAAACTATCCTTCAAGATTGAGGGTGGGGAAGCGGATGTGGCTCAACCAATTGAGTGTCTGCCTACCACATGGGAGGTCCTGGGTTTGGGTCCTGGTGCCTCCTAAAGAAGCCAAGCAGATTCTGCACCTGCCGCAGTGAGCTAGATGTTGCAGCACCACAATGAGCAGATGCCTAAACAAACTGATGCCACAATCCATCAGCTGTTGGGTACTCACCTCCCATGTGAAAGGTCCCTGGTTTGTTTCCCGCTGTCTCCTGAAGAAGGTAAACAATGAGCAGACAAATGATAGAGCCATCTGGGGAAGTGGGAGGATTAAAAAAATAAAGAAGTAAATAGATAAATCTTTTTTTAAAAAGATTGAGGGTTAAATAAAGATACTTTTAAACAAACAACAAAAAACTGAGTTTGTCACCAATAGACCTTCACAAAAAGATACTGTAAATGGCAGTCTTCAGGCAGTAGGAAATTCATCTCAGATGGAAGGTCTGAGGAACAAGAAGGAAGGGTGAGCAAACATACTGGCAAATATCCAGGTCAATCTAGATATAATATTGACTTACAAAACAAGGAAAAGAATCCCTAACTTGTTGGGGGAAAAAAAAAAACCTGTCTAGAATGAAGACATGGCACGAGAGCCCATAAGGATTTGGTGATTGGAGTTAAAGCATTTGTAGCAGTTGGATATGGTGATGAATTCCAAAAATAGATATTGGATTATGTTTGTAATCTGGTCTGTACCTGGGCGTGATTGAGTTATGATTGGGGCTTTGATTGGGCCACATCATTAGGGCGTTGAGTCCCCACCCTTGGTGGTGGGGACTCACAGGTGAAAGGCATGGCAAAGGACAGAGTTGAGGGGTTTTGATGTTGGAGTTTGATGCTGAAGTCTTAAGCTGGAGCCCCAGGAAGAGAGGAACCCTGAACCCGGAGAGAAGCAAGACCCTGGAAGGGAGGAAGCCAGGAAGCCTGAACCCTCACAGACGTCAGCCACCTTGCTCCAACACGTGGAAATAGACTTTGGTGAGGGAAGTAACTTATGCTTATGGCCTGGTGTCTGCAAGCTCCTACCCCAAATATCTTTTTAAAAAAACCAACCAATATCTGGTATTTTGCGTCAGCACCCCTTTGGCTGACTAATATAGGATCGTGAGGTCCTGTATTGTTTGGGAAGAGGGCAGATGAATTAGTGATCGATTGCTGTGTAACAAATCACTCTAAAATGAACTCATTTGAAATGACAATGATCATTTATTATCTCTGTTTCTGTGGGTCAAGGTCCAGGAGTGGATTCACTGGCTAGTTCTGCCTCAGGGTCTCTCATGTGGTTGCAGTCAGGAATTGGGCTCCGGCTGAAGTGTGAAGGCTTGACTGGGGCTGGTGCATCCATTTCCAAGATGGCTCATCACACGGCTGTTGGCAGGAGACCTCAGTTCTTGTCCACATGGGCCTTTCCATAGGGCTACTTAAGTGTCCTCATGAAATGGCAGCTAGTTTCTCCCAGACTGAGCAATCCAGGAGAGAGAACAAGGAGGAAGCAGCAGTGCCTTTTATGGCCTAGTCTCCAAAGTTGCACACTGTCACTTCTCCTTTAGTCTAGTCATGAGAAACGAGGCACTAAGTCTAGCCTTCACTCAAGGGGAGGGGAATTAGGCACCACCTCTTGAAAGAAGGGTTATCAAAGAATTTATGGACATACATCCATTAAAACCACCAAGGCAGAGTTATTGATTAAGTTTAGACTTTGTTAAGACAGCATGTTAAAATAGCTAGGGTAACTACTAAAAAATTTAGAAAGTGCTTCTAAACAAATAAGAGGGGAAAACGAAATGAGAAAACAAATCTGATCCATCTAAAAGATGACCAAGACCTGAGGGGATATCTGGGACCGTCCATGGCTCTCAGCATTCATAAGCCCTCCTTCTAATGTGCCTTTCTACTTGCTGCAGAGTCTCAACATTTCCTCGACTTTTGCAGCTTGGGTTTGGGAGGCAAATTGGGTTTTGTACTCACATGAGATTCAGAGGTTGAAGGGAGGGGAGGTCATCTTCCTGCTATGGGGAGCTGTTTTGCTAATGGTCACCAAGATCAAGGAAGTGTGAGGATTCTGCAACAAGGGTCCTCTATCCTGCCCCCACTTCTTGGTGGTTGGGGGTGTGTGTACCCATGGCAGTGATGGTTTCCTGGGTCTACCTTGCTGATCCCGAGTCATAACTATGCATCATGTTCTTGTACTCAACAGTTCCACTGGTGGCTTCCCGATTCCCCACTTTCCTTTTGGTGACAGAGGTAGCAGCTCCCTTGGGCCACCAGTTCTGTGGCGTTGGTCTAGGGACCCAGTCTAGAGCCCACTCTTCTGACCCATCCAGCAGTTCTGTAAACATCAAATTCCCTGAACAAAATCCCTTTATTTTGGGGATCATTTAAACAATTTTTTTTTCCTGTCTTGAATTTTCACTGATATAACGTGGGAATAGGGAGATAAATGATAAAAACAGGGTAAATAAAAAGTGCATAATAAGATGGCATAAATAAATCCAAATATATCAGTAATCACCACAATTGTAATCAACTAAATTGTAATCAACTAAATGCAATCAACTAAAAGACAAAAGTGGTTAAACATAAATTTACTATACAACCCAGTAATCCCACTTCTCAGTATTTACCCTGGAGAATGGAAATGTGTATTTACACAAAACCCTGCACATTTATGTTTATAGCAGCACTATTTATAATCATCCAACACTGGGAACAACTGGATGTCCTTCAATAGATGATTGGCTAGATAAACTATGATATAGCCAAACAATGGAATATTACTAAGCTATAAAAAGAAACTACTAGTACCTGCATGCATACATACATATGTGCATACATACATAGAAACAGATCCCCAAAACCATGCTGAGTAAAGAAGTCAGGTATAAAAGAGTACATACTATATCATTCTATTTATACGAGTTTTTAGTAAAGGCAATACTACAGTTACAGAAAGTGGATCAGTGGATGCGAGGGGCCAGGGAGTGGTTGACCACAAAGGGGCATGAGGGGAGAGGATTTGGGGAAAATGGTGGAGTAGGAAGCTCCAGGAATCAATCCTTCCACCAAAACAACTGTTGAACTGGCAAGAACTGTCTGAATCAACTATTTTGAAACTCTGGAATCTAGTGGAACACTGTGAAGCATCCAGGATAAAGCTGGAAGAAGAGGCCACTAAGTTGCAGAAAATACCAGTGAATTTCACCCTCTGCGGTGACTATCATCCCCCACCCCCTAACTGTGTGGCAGGCAACAGTGGAGACTGCAGCCTGGGCTCCCGGTGCAGGTTGCTAGGACCGGTGTAGGCTGTAAGGACCTAGTCCTCCAAAATCCAGGGATATGTGGTCTGATCACTGACCACTGCTTTTGACCAGCTACTTCCCACTGTGGGGCAGGAGTGTGTGTGTCTGGCTCTGAGGGCTGCCATTGTCCTAACCCCCTTCAGGGAAAAATGACAGGGTAGTCTTAAAGAGGCAGTACCTATGTTTTCTCTTTTCTCTTTCTATTCCCTGTTCAAGAACACAAATAGTTTGGAAAAAGTCACAAATTGATGGCTCCAGCCCTCAGTTATGACACAACAACAACAAAACCCAGAAATCCCAGAGGAATGGGAGAGCTAGATTTCCAGACTAATAACAGCACAATACTCAGAATATTAAACTCTAAACAAAAAAATTACAAAACACATGAAGAAACAGGAAAGTAAGGATCATTCACAGGAAAAAAAGAAGAATTTGCCAGAAACCATCCCTGAGGAAGCTCATGGATTAGGACTATTTAATCATAGACTTTAAGTCAACTGTCTTAAATATGCTCAATGAGCTAAAGAACTCCATATACAAAGAACTAAAGGAAATTAGGAAAACATTGTCTGATCAAAATAGAAATTATTAAAAAAAAGAAATTTTAGAGTTGCAAAGTACAGTAATTAAAATGAAATTTTAATTAAAGTGTATGCTTTATTAATATATATATAAAATGAAATTGATTTGTTAAAAAAACCTCATTAGATGGATTCTACAGCAGATTTGAACAGAGAGAAGAAAGGTTCTGCAAACTTGATAACAGGACAATTGAAATTATCCCGTGTGAAGGGCAGAAAGACAAAAAAAGAGAGAAGACAAATGAACAGAGCCTGAGGGACCTGTGGGACACCATCAAGTTTATCAACATGTACATCATAGGATTCCCAGAATGACAGAAGAGAGCAAAAGGGGCATAAAAAGTGTTTGAAGAAATAAAGGCTGAAAACTTCCTAAGTCTGATAACAGACATGAAGATACACATCCAGGAAGCTCAATGAACTCCAAGCAGGATGGACTCTAAGAGAGCTACACCAAGACATATTAGAATGAATTATCAAAATCCAAAGACAGAGGGTTTTGAAAGCTGCATGAGAGAAGCGACTTGTCCCATACGAGGGATTCCCTAATAAGTTTAACAGCGGAATTCTCATCAGAAACCATGGAGGCCAGAAGACAGTGGAATGGCATATGTAAGATCCTTAAAGAAACAAACCATCAAGCAAGAATTCTATATACAGAAAATTTATCCTACAAAAATGGAAGAGAAATGAAGACATTTACAGATTAACAAAAGCTGAAAGAGTTCATTACTAGAAAATCTGACCTACATGAAATGCTAAAGGAAGTCCTTCAGGTTGAAATAAAAGGACACTAGGTAGTAACTCAAGGCCATAAAAATAAATAAATAAATAAATAAATATTGGTGAAAGTAACTACATAGGGAAATATTAAATCCCGTGTTATTCTACTTTTGGTTTGTAACTGCTTCCCCCCATATGACTTAGGAGGCAAATATATAATATTAATATTAAAAACCCATGTTAATAGGCATACAATGGATAAAGATGTAACCTGACACAATAACAACATAAAGGGGGAAGGGCAGAAATATATTTGAGTAGAGAGTTTGTATACTACTGAAACTAGATTGGTACTAAATAACTAAAAAATATAGAGAAAAGGGAAGAAGGGAATCACAATGGTACAATACAAAAAAAAAACCCACAACTAACTACAAAAAGGGCAGTAATGGAATAATTGAGGAACAGAAAACATACAAGACACACAGAAAACAAATAGTTGAACGACAGAAGTAAAATCTTTCCTTCTCAGTTTTTACCTTAAAAGTCACTGGAAGGGAGAGAAGATGTGATCCAAGCAGGTGAGCACCCACCTGCCACACAGGAGGTCCTGGGTTTGGTTCCCAGTGACTCCTAAAGAAGACAAACAACAAGCTGGCAAGAAGCAAAAACAATGAGCAGATGATGAGCAAAAACAAAAGGGCAGGGAGCAGATGTGGCTCCAGCAGTTGAGTGCCTGCCCCCCAAATGGGAGTTCTTGGATTCAGTTCCTGGTGCTTCCTAAAGAAAAAACAAAACAGGCAACAAGCAGACAACAAGCAAAAAACAATGAGCAGACAACAAGCAGATGAGAAAACAACAACAACAACAACTAGCAAAAACAATGAGCAGACAATGAGCATAAACAACGGGCAAAAACAACAAACAAACAGACAAGGAAGCCACCTCAGGGGGTGGGAAATGCCAGTGGAGGGAAGTGGATGTAGCTTAGTGGTTGCGTGCTTGCTTCCAATGAACAAGGTCCTGGGTTCAATCCCTGGTTCCTCCTAAAGATAAAAAAGTCAATGGATTGGGAGTGGGTGTAGCTCAGTGGTTGAGTGCCTGCTTCCTATGTACGAGGTCCCAGGTTCACTCTCTGGTACCTCTTAAAATATACATATATTAAAGTCATTGGATTAAACTCCCCTATTAAAAGGCTGAAGACATTGGCAGATTGGATGGAAAAGCATGGTCCATCTGTATACTGTTTACCAGAGACTCATTTTAGGGACAAATACACAAAGAGGTTGAAAGTAAAAGAATGGAAAAAGAAATTCCATGCAGGGAAACGGACTTGGCCCAGTGGTTAGGGCGTCCGTCTACCACATGGGAGGTCCACAGTTCAAACCCCGGGCCTCCTTGACCCGTGTGGAGCTGGCCCACACGCAGTGCTGATGTGCGCAAGGAGTGCCGTGCCACGCAGGGGTGTCTGCCGCGTAGGGGAGCCCCACATACAAGGAGTGCGTCCCGTGAGGAGAGCCGCCCAGAGCGAAAGAAAGTGCAGCCTGCCCAGGAATGGCGCCGCCCACACTTCCCGTGCGGCTGAGGACAACAGAAGCGGACAAAGCAACAAGACACACCAAATAGACACAGAGAACAGACGACTGGGGGAGGGGGGGGGAATTAAATAAATAAATAAATCTTTAAAAAAAAAGAAAAGAAATTCCATGCAGGCAATAACCCAAAGAGAGACGGAGTTTAAGTCAAAAAAGATGATAAGAGAGCAAGAAGGATATTATATTCTGATGAAAGGTACCACCCAGCTAGAAGGTATAATGATGATAAACATATATACACCTCACAACAGAGCCCCCAAATATGTGAAGCAACAATACACAGAATTGAAGGGAGAAATAGATAGTTCTACAATAATCATTGGCGCCGGCAATACCCCACTTTCAATAACTGCTAGAAAACCTAAGCAGAAGATCGGTAAGGAAACAGAGGACTTGAGCAGCACTATTAACCAATTAGAACTAATGGGCACATATGTAGAACAGCAGCAGGATACACTGTCCTCTATGCCCATGGATCATTCTCCAGGACTGACCATATGTAAAGGCACAAAGCAAGTCTCTATAAATTCAAATACATTGAAATCATATAAGGTGTCTTCTCAGACTCCAGTGGAATAAAGCTAGAAATCAATAACAGAATGGAAACTGGACAATTTACAAATATGTGGAAATTAAAAACACACTCTTAACCAATGGGTCAAAGAAGAAATCACAAGGGGAATTAGGAAATCTCTTTAGATGAATGAAAACAAAAAAAACATACTGGGAGCAGATGTGGCTCATGCAGTTGGGCACCTGCCTCCCCCACACGGGAGGTCCTGGGTTTGGTTCCCAGTGCCTCTTAAAGAAGATGAGCAGATACAACCAGCTGATGCAATGAACAGATAAATGAGCAGACACAATGAACAGGGAGCAGATATGGCTCAAGGGGTTGGGCACCCACCTCCCACATAAGGGGTCCCAGGTTTGGTTCCTTGTACCTCCTAAAGAAGATGAGCAGACACAACAAGCAGATAATGAGCACAAACTGTGAGCAGAAACAACGAGCAGACAGATGAGGAAGCCGTCTTGGGGAGAGCATGTATAGGGTCTGTATGATTAAAATTACAAAATACTGATGAGAGAAATCCAAGAATACCTAAATGCCTGGAGAGACATTGTGTTCTTGGTTTGGAAGACAATATAATAAAGCAGTTAATTCTCCCTAAAGTGATCTAGAGATTTAATGTAATTCCTTATAAAATCTCAGTCAGGTTTCGGTAAACATAAACAAGCTTATTATAAAACTTATATGGAGGGAAACAGATGTGTCTCAACTAACTGGGCTCCCTTCTACCTAATAGGAGGTCCAGAGTTCGATGCCCAGAGCCTCCTGGTGAGGGCAAGCTGGCCTACGTGGAGTGCTGGCCCACACTGGAACGCTGCCCCACGCAGGAGTGCCCCCCCATATGGGAAAGCTGACCTGCATGGGAAAGCTGCCCTGTATAGGAGTGCCAGCCAACACTGAGAGCTGGTGCAGCAGGATGACGCAACAAGAGACACAGAGG
This sequence comes from Dasypus novemcinctus, assembly GCF_030445035.2. Classification (NCBI taxonomy): domain Eukaryota; kingdom Metazoa; phylum Chordata; class Mammalia; order Cingulata; family Dasypodidae; genus Dasypus; species Dasypus novemcinctus. The sequence goes on from NC_080704.1 coordinate 179,305,192, forward strand.
AGAGAAAATAAGAAGACAGAACAGGGGCGCTGAGGTGGTGCAAGAGAGTAATCGCCTCTCTCCCACTCCGGAAGGTCCCAGGATTGGTTCCTGGAGCTGCCTAATGAGAAACAAGCAGACACAGAGGAACACACAGTGAATGGACACAGAGAGCAGACAATGGGGGGAACAGACAGGGGGGAGAAATAAATAAAATAAATCTAAAAAAAAAACTTATATGGAAAGGGAACAGTGTTAGGACAGCCAAAATAATTTTTAAAATACCAAAACTTATGGAATGCAGCAAAGGCAGCACTCAGAGGGAAATTTACAGCTCTAAACAAAAGCTTCCATTACAAAGCAGAAAGATCACAAATCAATAACCCAACTTCACACCTAAAGAAACTAGAGCAAGAAGAACAAACTAAACATGAAGTTAGTAGAAGGCAGAAAATAGTAAAGATTAAAGCAGAGATAAATGAAATAGAGGATAAAAAACAATAGACTCAACAAAACCAAAAGTTGGTGTTTTAGAAAGGTCAATGGAACTGACAAACCTTTAGCCAGGCTGACACAGAAAAAGAGAGAGAGGACAAAAATAATTAAAATAAGGCAAGAACATGGCAACATTACTACTGCCCTTACAGAAATAAGGATTATAAGAGGGTAATAAGAAGAATTAAATGCCAACAATTTAGAAAACCTGGATGAAATGGAAAAATTCCTTGAAACATACAATAATCTGTAATTCTGTAATTTCTTTAAAAATTGAAATTGTCCACAGATATGTAACAAGTAAAGAGATTGAATTGATATTTAAAAGCCTCCCAAGAAAGAGAAGCCCAGGGCTGGATGATTTCAGAGCTGAATTCTCCCAAACATTTAAAAAAGATTTACTACCAATCTTTCTCAAACTCTTCCAAAAAAAATAGGATTACTTCCTCACTCATTCTATGAGGCCAGCATTACTCTGATACCAAAACCAGATAAAAACAGCATGAGAGGGAAGCGGACTTGGCCAATGGATAGGGCATCTGCCTACCACATGGGAGGTCCGCGGTTCAAACCCGGGGCCTCCTTGACCCGTGTGGAGCTGGCCCATGCGCGGTGCTGATGCGCGCAAGGAGTGCCGTGCCACGCAGGGGTGTCCCCCACATAGGGGAGCCCCACGTGCAAGGAGTGCGCCCCGTAAGGAGAGCTGCCCAGCGCGAAAGAAAGTGCAGCCTGCCCAGGAGTGACACCACACACACGGAGAGCTGACACAACAAGATGACGCAACATAAAGAAACAGATTCCTGGTGCCGCTAATAAGGACAGAAGTGGTCACGGAAGAACACACAACGATTGAACACAGAGCAGACAACTGGGGGGGAGGGGAGGGGAGAGAAATAAATTTTTAAAAAATCTTTTAAAAAAAGTTATAAAAAAATAACAGCATGAGAAAAGAAAATTGCAGACCAATATCCCTTATGAATATAGATGCAAAAATCCTCAACAGAATCCTGACAAACCAAGTCCAACAGAATATTAAAAGGATTCTGTACCATGACCAAGTGGAATTTATCTCAGGAATGCAAGGGTGGTTCAACATAAGAAAATGGATCGATGTAATACAACACACTATTAGAACAAAAGGGAAAAAACAACATACAATTATCTCAACTGATGCAGAAAAAGCACTTGACAAAATCCAACATCTTTTCATGATAAAAACACTCAGAAAACTAAGACTAGAAGGGAACTTTCTTGACATGATAAAGGCATTTAGAGAAAAGCCTAGAGCAAATATCATATTTAATGGTGAAAGACTGAAAGTTTCCCCGTAAGAGCAGGAACAAGATAAGGATGCATACTGTCACCACTGTTATTCAACATTGTACTGAAAGTTCTAGCCAGTGCAATCAGGCAAGATAAAGAAATAAGAGGCATCCAAACTGGAAAGGAAGACATCAAATTATTCTTATTTGCAGGTGACATGATCCCACACATGAAAAATGCCAAAGAATCCACAAGAAAGCTATTACAGCCAATACACGAATTTGGCAAAGTTGCAGGGAACAAGGTAAACATGCAGAAGACATTTGGGTTTCTATATACTAGTAAAGATGTCCTGAAAAGGACATCAAGAAAGCAATGAAATTACAATAGCATCTAAAAGAATAAAATATCTAATAATTTTAACCAAGGAAATGAAAGACTGGTACACCCATAACCACTACAAAACCTTGCGGGAAGAAATGAAGGAAGACCTAAGTAAATGGAAAGACATCCCATTTTCATAGATTGGAAGACTGACTATCGTTTAGATGTCAGTACTGTCTAAAGTGAATCTACAGAGGCAATCCAATTCCTATAAAAATTCCAGCAGCCTCTTTTTTTTTTTTTTTTTCAGAAATGGAAAGGCTGATCTTCAAATTTGTAAGGAATCGCAAGGGGCCCCAAAGAGCTAAAACAACCTGGAAAAAGAAGAACAAAGTTGGAGAACCACACTTTGTGATTTCAAAACTTACTACAAAGCTATGGTCACTAAAACACTGTGGTACTGGCATAAGGATAGATCTATAAGCCGTTGGAATAAAATTGAGATTCCAGAGCTAAATCTACACACCTGTGGCCGGCTGATTTTCAACAAGGGGACCAGGTCCATCAATGGAGAACAAAGAGTCTCTTCAACAAATGGTGCTGGGACAACTGGATATCCACATGCAAAATAATGAATGTGGAAACTTACCTCTCACCGTATACAAACATGAGTTCAAAATAGACCAACCACCTAAATATAAGAGCTAATACTATAAAATTCTTACAAGAAAACATAGGGAAATATCATCAGGACCTTGTAGTAGGCAATGGACTTTTTAAAGATTTTATAACAAAAGCATAAGCAACAGAGGGGAGCCCAGGTTCACCAGCAGCCGGTCTTTGGGAAGAAAGCATTGCCTTGATGATTCCTTGATGTGGACATTTTCCTGGACTCTAACCTGAGATGAACATATGATTGCTCACGTTGATGTTTGATAGACTCCAGCTGTCTCTTCCAATATGGCTTTGACCATCACTTCAAGTGGCGAACTACAAAGAGGAGCCTGGCAAGACAGGATTGTGTATCACCAGAGCCAAAAACATATCCTACTAGCATGGTTTGAGCAAAACCCTTACCCTGACAAAGTTTCCAAGGAATAACTGGCCAAAGAAATTGGTATTCCAGGGTCTAAAATTCAGAAGTGGCATCTGATCAAAATGGAGATCCGGATGCTTCTTAGGGAAAGGTTAAACACAGGTACAGACATAGCTTCAACCTTGGACTCAAGGAAACACCCCTACCAGATTGCGGCTGAAAAGAGTAGTTTAGAGATGTAAACGTCAGTTGAAAGGAAGCTGGAGAATAATCTAGGGACTGAATAGCTTAGTGAACCCAGAGGTGAATGAGGGTTGTGGTTCATAGCACAAATGCAAGAATGTCCTTGTATGAACTAGAACAAATGTGCATCACTATTTGAAAGGTGCTAAGAATGTGGAGAAGCCTGGGGAAGTGCAATTAATGTAACATACAGACTATAGCTAATAGCAATACTGTGATAATCTTATATCAATGCCAAAGATATACTGTACTAATAACAGGGGGGGGATGGAAAAAGGGATGCCAAATGTACACTATGGACGATAGTTAGCGGTAATAGTCTGATGATATCTCATAATTTGTAACAAATGTTCCACAACAGTGTAGTGTGTTGGTGGAAGGGTGTTGTATGGGAATTCCACAGGTGTGTGATGGTTTTTTAAGTTCACAACTTCTCTAATAAAAATATATTTTAAAAATTTATTTACTGAGGTCATGACTGCACAACTCTGCGATGAAAGTGAGAGCCCCTGAGTGTACATTTTGGTAGATGGCACAAGGCATGGACTGTATGACATAGTGAACCATGTAGTGGAAGATGGACTGAGGTTAACAGTGCACATATGAGAGTGTTCTCTCATGACCTATAACAAATGGCCAGTAGTATTAATAATAGTGTTAGTATGGGAAGAGGATGTGGCTCAAGCAACTGGGCTTCCATCTACCATATAGGAGGTCCAGGGTTTGATGCCCAGGGCCTCCCAGTGAAGGCAAGCTGACCCATGCAGAGTGCTGGCTTGTGTGGAGTGCTGGCCTGCACAGGAGTGCCACGCCATGCAGGAGTGCTGGCCCACGCAGAGAGCTGGTGCAGCAAGATGATGCAACAAAAAGAGACACCAGTTGACTGCAACCACGTGAGTGAGCCCAGGCAAGACCAAGAGAAGAACCACCCAGCTAAGCCCAGCCCAAATTGCTGGTCTACATCATTGCATGCTAATAACGATCAATGGGAGACGATTAGTATTTTCTGTGCAACTTTTCTGCACACCTGAAGTTATTCTAAAAGAAAATTTATTATTTAAAAAAAGCTAATGGATAAAATATCCTTCAGGAATGAAGTGAAATAAAGACATTCTCAGGACGTGGACGTGGCTCCAGTGACTGAGCTCCTGTCTACCATATGGGAGGTCCAGGGTTTGATACCCAGGGCCTCCTGATGAAGGCAAGCTGGCCCGAGTGCAGAGCTGGCCCGCACAGAGTGCTGACCTGTGCAGGAGAGCTGGCCTGCATGGAGACCTGGTGCAGCAAGATGATGCAACAAAGAGACACAGAGGAGAGATAATAAGAGATACAGCAGACCAGGGAGCTGAGGTTGCACAAGAGAATGATCGCCTCTCTCCCATTCTGGAAGGTCCCAGGATCGGTTCCCAGTGCCGCCTAAAGAGAAGACAAGCGGACATAGAAGAACACACAGCAAATGGACACAGAGAGCAGACAATGAGGGGAGGGAGGAAGAAATAAAATAAAAATAAATCTTTAAAACAATAGTGTTAGTAATAGGGGATGTATGGAAAAACTCTACCAAATGTAAGCTCTGGGCCATAGTTAGTGATAATAGTCTGATGATGTTCTTTCATAATCTGTAAAAGGTGTTCCACAACAATGCAAGGTGTTGGTGGAGGAGTGTTGTATGGGAATTCTGCACATTGTGCACAATTGTTTTGTAAACTCACAACTTCTCTGATAAAAATATATATATTAAATCTAAAAAAGAAAAGCAAAGAAACCACCCCTACCAGTTGCTGTGATTCACCATCTACTGAAGCTCTGAAATGAGGCTGGATAAAGACGCCTGTAGGTTTGGGGAAGGCAGCGTGGGCAGAGGTGAGGCTAAAAAGTTTGAATCTTCACCACAGCTACAAATGTTGGGCTTCCAAGAATTGTTCCATGAAGCATAAGTAATCATTGACCCAGAAGAAGAAGCACCGTCTCAGATGCTTGGGATATAATGAGAAACATCAAGTAGGGTCTCTAACTAGGAGCAGTTCTCTAACTAGGAGCAGTTCTGACTCCCACAGTTCTTCTTGCTTGCTCACTCACGTCCTGTAGAACCCCCTTTGGCAGCGCCTCCAAGAGACCCAGACCTCACCTTGTGAGGCACACCCTGTGTCTTCTGTGGCCTGTGAGTCTCCAGCGACTTCATGTTGGAGATTAGCCCTGACAAGTCTTCCCTCCAGCCTGGAGAAGATACCGGGCTTAGGGCAGCCAACTTCCCTTTCTGCCCAAGTAACTGCAAAAGCTTATCTTCGATGAAACGGAAGAGAGCTATTTAACTTAACGTGGTCCTTCCGAATTATTCTCAGAGTGCCTTGAGCACTGCCCACAGGTTCTTGTTCTTTCATGTTTCTGGAGATATAGCTGCTGCATGAGGTAAAATTTTAAGAGTTTATGAAGATTAAGATCATGATCTGTTAAAACGTTTGCCCTTCATTAACGGAACTGATGTTTAGAAGGAAACTCAAACTCTGAAGTTCCTGATAAAATGTATTATATGTTGGAAGAAAGGGGTTTGCAGGTGAAGTGTAAGTACTTTCCTCAAGGCTCAGGGATTTTTTAAAAAATACATTTTATTTTTAATTATTTATCCCACCCCCCTTGTTGTTTGTGGTCGCTGTCTGCGCTCTGTGTCCGTTTGCTGTGTGCTCTGTATGTCTGTTCGTCTTCTCTTTAGGAAGCACCGGGAACTGAACCCGGGACCTCCCATGTGGAAGAGAGGTGCTCAAGTACCTGAGCCACCTCAGCTCCCTGGTTTGTTGTGTCTCTCATTGTCTTTCCTCTTTGTGTCTCTTTTGTTGCGTCATCTTGCGTCAGCTCGCCGTGCCTGCCCGCTGAGCCAGCTTGCCTTCTCCAGGAGGCACCGGGAACCAAACCCAGGACCTCCCCTGTGGTAGGCAGAAGCCCAATCACTTGAGCCACATCCGCTTCGCAAGACTCAGGAATTCTTGAGTAAAGTTTGACACTGAGTCAGACTTCCTGCACCACCAACCTTGGCGGTGAGGGCGGTGGATATTCATGAGGCTTGCACTTGGGATTCTGCTCAGTAATCCCAGGACGGCCCTCAGCTTGCTGCCCCAGGTTGGTGGATGTAGTTTTCATCGAACTTGTAAATATTGGACTTGAACTGCACTGAAACCCGGAAGCTGGAATTCCACCCCTCCAGGTCCCAGATGACCTGAAGGAATTGAAGCCAAGGACCACAGGATTGGATTGGGACCCCTGTGGGGACCGGGAGACACTGTGTCTACACAGGGGCGAATTCCATGGTGCGGATGTGTCCTTTCCTGACGCCCCTGACCTGGGTGCTGGGCAAGCCTCTTGGGTCCTGGAAGGGTGACTGTCCCTAACCTGTAATCCACTCAGGGTGGATCCTAAGGATGAAAATGTGCACCCTCGTCTCAAACAACTGTGCCTCAGCAGTGGGGCACGAGATACGCTTTACTCCCTAGACTGGGAATCGTCCCTGGCCCTCGGCACCATGAACTTGAGCTTATGAGCCTCTTGAGTGGAATCACTTTTTTTCTACCAATTCCCTGCAGATAACCAAATTCTTCCTGTTGGTCTCCCTACAAGGTTTTTTTTTTTTAACCTTTTATTTTCTTACCCTAATGGAGATTCGAAAGAATTTATGTTACAATTTTGATACTTAGATACCACCTCAGATGTGAAAATGATCTGTGATGAGAACCCAAAGGGTCCCCCAAAGAGAAAATCCAATCAGAACAACATTCCCAGAGGTGGTGGCCGCTTTTGCTCTAAATTCATGACACTTATATGTGATCTGAGTGTGACTCAATTATTATATATCATGTTTTCTCAGTTGCTATACTTAAATGCAGTTTTCTGAATGTTAAATATAATGATCATTATAAAACTGTTGTGAAAGTAAATGAGTAGCTCTGAAAAGTTTTCTGGCACTAAATAATAAACATGGCGACTGTGGTTACTATAAAACAAGATCAGTGATTTCGGTGGTGGATGAAGACAGTGGTTACTAGTATAAATATAAGATGGTTCTTTTACGAAGTGTTGAGAATATGGTGATACACAGGAAAATGACAACTAACGTAACTTATGGATGAGAGTAATATTGTAATATTTTTGCAGCAATGGCAAAGAATGTGTTATATCAATTCTTAGGGACAACAATAGGGAGGTATATGGGGGTATGGGATTTTTCCTTTTGGAGGAATGAAAACATTGTCAAATTGACTAAGGTGATGCACAACTCTGTGATGAAAATGAGAGCCACTGAGTGCGCACTTTTTTGAATGAACTGTACAAATCGTGGGGCTGTATAGCACAGGAAATTCAGTGGTGGAATATAGACTGTGGTTCACAGGACAAACATGAGAACATTGTTTCGTGAGCTACAGCAAATATGTAACACTAATACAGGGTGTTAATCATCAGGTGGGTGGGGGGAAATGCACCAAATGTAAGATAAGGGCTACAGTTCATAGTAATATTTTGACGATGCTCTTTTCATAGTTTGTAACGAATGTTTTACAACAGGGCGAGGTGGTGGTGGTGGTGGGGTGATGTAGGGGAACCCGGTATGAGGATATGCATGTTTGTTTTGTAAGTTCACAACTTTATACACTTTTTTAAAATGTGTGTTCATGTATGAAATACTTCAATAAAATTTTATTAAAATACAAGCACAGCCAACAAAAGAAAAAAATAAATAAAATGGATTTCATCAAAATTAAAAACTTTTGTGCATCAAACGGACATTGCCAGGAAAGTGAAAAGACAACCTACGGAAGGGGAGAAAATATTTGGAAATCGTATATTTGATAAAGGTTTAATATCCAGAAAATATAAAGGTCTCCTACAGCTCAACAACAAAAAGACAAACAACCCAATTAAAAATGGGGCAAGGATTTGAATAGACATTTCTCCGAAGAAGATATCCAAACAGCCAGTAAGTATATGAAAAGATGGTCAACATCATTAGCCATTAGAGAAATGCAAATTAAAACTACATTAAAGGGAAGCAGATGTGACTCAAGTGATAAGACCTCCGCCTACCATATGGGAGGACCTGGGTTTGATCCCTGGGGCCTCCTGGTGAAAAAGAAGAAGAAAAATTGTGCTTGTGTGGCGAGCCAGTGCCCGCACGGTGAGCTGAGTGCCTGTGTGGTGAGCCAGTGCCTGCATAGTGAGCTGAGTGCCTGTGTGGTGAGCCAAGTGCCCGCGTGGTGAGCAGAGTGCCTATGTGAGTGCCCGCACAGCAAGCTGAGTGCCCAGGTGGTGAGCCGACTGCCCACGCCAATGCCCACGTAGTGAGCCAAGTGTCCACATGGCGAGCTAAGTGCCCATGCGGTGAACCAAGTGCCCGCATGAGTGCCTGCGTGGCCAGCTGAGTGCCCGTGCAGTGAGCCAAGCACCCACGCAGCAAGCCAAGTGCCCATGGCGTGATCCAGTGCCTGCACAAGTGAGACACGCAGCAAGATGATGACACAACAAAAGAGAGAATGAAGGGGAGAGTCAAGGTGAAACACAGCAAAGACCAGGAACTGAGGTGGCATAATTGACAGGGAAGCTCTCTCCACATCAGATGTCCCCAGGATGGAATCCCGGTGAATTCTAGGGGAGAAAGACAAGAAGAGAAGACAAAAAGAGAAATAGCTACAGAAGATCACATGGTGAATGGACACAGCAAAAACAGTGGGGTGGAGGGCAGGAGAGGAGAAGGAAAAAAAAAAACTACATTAAACTACCACTTCACACCCACTGGGATGGCTATTATTAAAAAACCTGAAAATAGCAAGTGTTGGAGAGGATATGGAGAAACAGGAACCTCGGTGGGAGTGTAAAATGGTGCAACCACTGTGGCAACAGTTTAGCGGTTCCCTCAGAAAGTCAAACACATGACCTGAAAATTCCACTCCTTAGGTGTATATCCAGAAGATGGGAAAGCAGGGGCTCAGACGGATATTTGCACACCAATGTTCACCACAGCTTTATTGACGATAGGCAAAAGGTGGAAACAACCCCAAGTGTCCATCGACCGATGAATGATTAAATAAAATGTGATCTGTCCATACGATGGAATAGTATTCAGCCGTAAAAAGAAGTCAAGTACTGGTACGTGCTACAACAGGGATGAAACTTGAAGTGTGAGCGAAATAAGCCAGACACAGAAGGACAAATAGGGCATGACTTCTCTTAGATGAAATGCTTAGAATAAGCAAATTCTTAGAGACAGAAAGCAGAACAGTGGTTATCAGGGGTGGGGGAAGGAGGGACTGGACAGTTATTGCTAAAGGAGTGGGAGTTTTGGTTGGGGCTGATGAAAAGAGTCTGGAAATAGTGGTGAAAGTTACACGGTATTGTCAACACTTTTAATGTCAAAGAATTGCCCACCTACCAACAGTTCAAATGATTTTTAAGTTATGTATAGTTTACCACAACTAAAAATAAATACATTATTATTTTTGGGGAAAAACAAAACAAAACATAATGCCAAATTGTTTTCCAAACTGCTCGTATCAACTCACACTCCCATCAGCAGTGTCCATGAATAACGGTGAGCCTTTTCCCAAGGACCGTTTCTATGAGGTTTGGTTTATTGCTGAAAACTCCAGCACTGGACTGGTTTCAAAGAAGTTAATAAGATTTGGGGAAGCCAGGTGGCCAGCCCATCATTTTCCAGATGGGGCTCTGGAAGTCCAGGAGAGGAAGTGAGTTGCCCAAAGTTACCCATGAGTCCGTGACAAGGTAGGGACGGCAATCTAGGACTCCAAACCCCTTCTCCCTCCCTGCTGTCTCAAAACCACCCACGGATGATTCCCTAAATTGGTATCCCCAGCCCCAACCCCCGCACTGAGCTCTAGCAGAATTAATCTCTACTAATTTCTCGACATTTTCACTTAGATGTCTCCAAAACACCTTGGATTGCCATGCCCCAAACTGAACTTTTTCAGGGTTCCGCATCTCAGCAAATGGCACCATCATCCCCCCAGTGCTTGGAAGCCAACCAAGTTCTGTCAATCTTATTCCCTAAATATTTCTCAAATCCATCCGCCCCTCCCCATCTTCTTTCTCCTACCACCACCTAAATTAATTCAGGAGATCAAGATGTGCTCCCACCTGACCTCCTGCACTCAAAATAACCCCTCCAGACGCTTCCTCGAGACTGCCAGGTTAGACTCCTCGCTCTGCACATCTGATCGTGTTGCCGCCCTTTGAAACCATGCGGTGATACCAACTGGATATTTCATATCAACTGATTATTGCCCTGATCGTCCTTTTGGCTGTGATGATGGACTTGTGGTTATATTTTTTTAAACGCTTTCACTTTGAGAGGTGTATATGTAAAATATTTACAGAAGAAATTATACTAAAGTCTGGTTTTTGCTTCTAGGTCATCAGTGAGAATGGGGTGAGGAGAGGTTGGGGCCGTCGAGATGAAACAATAAGATAAGAGCTGGGGCAGTACGCGGGCAGGTTATTATTACGCTATTCTCTCTACTTTGGAATATATTTGAGAATTTCCCTAATTAAAAAGTAAGGGGGAAAAAAAGCCAAACCTGTACACTCTTCAATAGCTTCCCATTACTTTTAGAATAAAGTTCCAAATCTTAGACGAGGGAACAGCCGGCAGAAGATGCGCAGGGCGACCCTAACAAGAACAGGACAGAAAGGGACAGAAAGATGATGGCAACAGAGGAGGAAAGGCCCAAGAAAATGGCTAAACACAAGAAGGAAGGAAGGGAGGCAGGGCAGGAGGGAGGAAGAAAGAAAAAAGAAACAATAAAAAAAGTTGCAGCAGAGGAGGAGGAAGAAGTAAGTGTCTGCCAAGGCAGAAATTCTAAAGAAGGAACGAGAGAGATTCCCAAAGTGACAAAGAAAGGGCTTGCCAGTCTCTGAGAGCGCATAAGATGAAAACCCAAACAGAGACGACGGTTCAGAGTGGCAAGAAGTACAGCGAAAGGAGAGAGAGCCCCTGGAAAGCATCCTGTGTCTAGTCTTTACTTTCCCCGGGGAGAGCAAGGGCGGTGGCTTTCGCTGGTAGGTGCAGGTGGAACAGACGTGAGTATCTCCGTACACTAAAAGATACAGTGGAACTGAGGTTGCCTGTGCCACGCAAGCCAGGACGTGAGCAGTTTACAGCATCTTCCTCTTCCTCTTCTCCTGCCTCCAGATGCTCTTCAGCCGCCTCTTCTGCAGCATTCCTCTATGGGTGTTTTCAGGCACTGGAGTGCCACCTTCCATGTCCTGATGGTTTAATCTGATCCAAACTCATCTATAACCACAGTCGCCACATGGGAGATCCCGGGTTTGGTTTCCGGTGCCTCCTGCAGAGGTCGAGCAAGACAGCAAGTTGTCGTGGCAGACTGGCATGGCGAGCTGATGCAACAAGGTGACCCAACAAGGAGACACAAAGAGGAAGCACATCGAGAGACACAACAAAGCCAGGAGCAGAGGTGGCTCAGGTGCCTGGGTGCCTCTCTCCCACATGGGAGGCCCCGGGTTTGATTTCCAGTGCCTCCTAAAGAGGAGATGAGCAGACAGTGAGCACAAACAATGAGATGGGGGGAGAAATAAAGAAAATAAATCGTTGGAAAAAAACTCATTGGGGAAACGGGTGTAGCTCGGTGGTTGGGTGCCTGCTTTCCATGTACTGGGTTCAATACCTGGTACTTCCTAAAACAAAACCAAAATAACCTCATTGAACAGTATACCTAAAAATGGCAAGTTTCACTGCATATGAATTATATGTCAGTAAAGTTGATTAAAGAAGAAGAAGAAAAAAAGACAAGGCTAGTTAGACTGGAAAAAACCCAAACCCAACCCAACCCCAATGATAGGCTGTTTCCAAGAATACACCTACGGCATGAAGACACACAGACTGAAAGGAGAGGAGAAGAATAAGATGTATGGGACCCATAAGCCACACCCCACTCTGCCACCCTGCTGCCACTTTCTCCCTGAGCTTGTCAGCTGCCTGCCGCGACTTCCTCCCCCTCATCACTAGATCCTGGGTCTTGGGTGTCTGGCCAGGCTCCAGGGGACTGCCCTTGTCTGGTCAGCTGTGCCCAAGAGGGATAGGCCACATGGTGTAGTCGCCAAGTGGCAGAGATGGCGAGGCACGCTTGCCATGGAAGAAAGTGTGTGCAGGCAAGACCAGGCCATCTGTCTGTCCAGGGCCCGCCCTGCAAGTGCCACGTTATGCACTCGGCAAAGGAGGGACGGCTCGCCTCTTGTTCAAAGCCAGTCCCTCCTGCTTCTCCTGGGACCTGCTCTACCTTTAGGCCCTCTCTAGCTCCCGGCTGTCTACTCGGCCATCCATTGGCCCCTCCCCAGGCACCACCAGGCACGGGAGGTGAGAGAGCGGGCTTCGCCGTCAAGCATCGCCGCTGAGCGGACTCGAGTTCACATCCCAGCTCTGCCACCGGCCTCCGGGGTGGTCTTGGATAAGTCATTTAACCCCGGTTTCCTCATCCGGGAAACGGAGGCAACAGCAGTGACCACTTGGGGGCGTGAGGAGAGGGTGAACTGCCATGCCTGGGGCCATCCTCCAGGCTGGGACCTGGGCTTCTGGCCTGGAAAGGGTGCGCCAGGAGCTGGTGGAGAGAAAGAGGTACCTCCAGGCTGTGCTCCCAGGACGAGTTCTCGAGCTCTTGGGCTTCAGTGGCTCTTCTGCCGTATGGGGCAGTGATCGGACGGACTCCACTGGGTTGTTGTGCACAGTGAATGTGCTAACACACGCCACATGCTTAGAGCAAAGGGGATTTAGGTAAAAATCAAGAATCGGCATTAAGAGTGTTATTTCAACGAGCCATTAGCACGCTCAGCAGGTGCATAATAAATGGGCCCTGGTCCCTTCCTCCTTCATCTCGGTGGATTTCGTCGTGGGGATCAGCATCCAGCCCCATTGGGGCTGCGGGGGTGGGGGGAGGCTGGGAGCCGGAGCAGCCAGCTCGGGCCAGGCCTATCAGAGCTGGGATCAGCTCAGCAGGCAGGAAGCCGACCACAGCTCAGTGCCTGAGGGAAAGTACCCCCTCCCCCACCGGGCCCCCGGCCGCCCTTCCCGCTGGCCTTGTGACCTGAGCTGTTTCCTCTGTCATCTGCGGATGCTGGGGCCACTTGAACTTTTAAGAGTCCTGCCAAGCCGCCCTGGGTGGGTCTACTGGAACCACATGGAGTCCCCGGCTGGGGGCTCGGCCTCCCCCTCCCCCTTCACTCCGCAGCTAGGCCTGCCCATTCTTCCCCTGAAGACCCCACGGCCTCCAGGCCCTCCCTGAGGGCAGCGGCTGCCCCAAGCCTGTGCTGCCAGGGGCAGGAGAGCTGGGCTGGGGGTGGAAATCCAGGCCAGGAGGCCAAGGCCTCTTCCACGTGGGTCCCCGGGCCCAGAGCTCTTGCACCGATCCAGGATCTCGGGAGACTGAGCTGAAGGCCCCAGAATGCTTCACTAGACAACAGGCATGCCCATAAAAATACCAGGGCCCCAATCTGCCATCTGGGCCGCAGGCCTTCCTTGCCCTGGGGCTGCAGCCGGCTCGGCCAGATCCGGAATCCCTGCCCCCTCCGCGGCGCCCCGGAGGTCACCGCCGCGAGTTTGGGGAGGGCGCTGGGGAGGCCGCCCTTCCCGCCGCTGGCTGCGCAGGGCTGCGGGGGAGACTGAGGCCGGCGGGCAAGGTCGGGATGGGGCCAAGCTCCCGGACAAAGAAATCAGATCTCAGCCCGGGAGAAGCCTGGCGGGGGTTCGGAAGGAGATCGGGGAGTTGGGGGAGGCAGCCCGAGGGATGCCCCTAGCGACCCCCTCCCGCCTGGCCCGGCTCCCGCCTCGCCGCCTTCCGGGAGGGGCTCGCGGGCCTCGGTCCCCAGCCCACCCGCGGCGGGTCGACACAGAGGCAGAGGCTCCAGAGCCCCCCAGAGCACCCCCCGCGACCAGGCCGCGGTGGTAGGTGGTGGTTCGGGGAGGACCACGCGGCGCGGGACTCCTGCGGGGGGCGGGGAGGGGGGAAGAATGGGGCGTGATGTCCAAACGCGCAACCACCAGGGCGCGGCCGGCCCGGATCGCGTTGCGGGTGGGTGCGCATCACTCGCAGGCGCCCCGGCGGGCCGGGGCCGGGGCGGGGGTGGGGGGGTGTCCTTTTCCCCGCGCGACTCCTCTCGCCGTCGCCCAGCCGCGGACCCGCGGGAGCGCCCCCCGCCCCAGCGATCCGGGTCCCCGAGCTGCCACTGCGGCGGGCGCCCCCGGGGCCGAGTCGGGGGCATTCCCGGGGCAGGGGCTCCGGGCGCGGCTCTGACGCCAGGACCTGAACGCGAGGCCCGGCTCGGCTCCCGGAGGGGCCACCGGCGGACCCCCCGCGCGCGCGGGGCGCGGCGGGGCGCGCGGGGGCCAGGGCGCGGCGGGGCGGGGCGGGCGGCCGGGGAGGTGATCTCACTGCCTCCTCCCCTCCCCCGCCCCTCGGCGCACGCCCGCCCCGCCCCGCCCCCGCCCCGCCGCCGCCGCCGCCGCAGCATCGGCATCGCAGACGCGCTCGGGCGGCGGGTCCGAGGCTGGCGCGCGCCGAGGCTGGGCTGGCAGCCCGAGCGGCGGCCGCAGCGCAGGTAAGGCGGGCGCGCCGGCCCTCGCCCCGGGCCCCGGCTGCGTCCCCGCTCCCCGCGCCGGCCCCGTCCCGGGGGAGGCCAGCCGCGAGCGCCGCGCGGCCGGGCCCGAGGGCGCGGGCGCGGGGCCCGAGCCCCACCCATGCCCGCGCCGGGACTCCGGCCTCCGGCCTCCGGGCTTCGGGCTCCGCGGACGCGCGCGAGCCGGGGAAGGAGGCCGGGCGCGAGGCCCGACAGGTGAGGGGTACCTGGGCGGCCCCCAGAATGCGGACCTGGGAGGAGGCAACCTTGAGGGGGGGGGGGGTGGGCAGGCAGGCAGGGTCGCGAGGGCCCGTGGGGGCTGAAGTTGGCAGGTGCAGCTGGGAGTGCGGGGGTGAGAAAGGGAGCGAGATGGGGGGGGGCCGAGCGCCCCCGGCCGGGTGCTTGTGGGGTGTGGCTCTGGGCGTGGCTGCCCCGCATCCCTGCCTAGGGGCCTGTCTGGCTGAACCCCGGGCGGCCTGCGCGTTGTGGGGACCCGGGCGGGGGGAGTCGGGAACCACCTAAGTGACCCCTGCCTGGAGGGGAGGGGAGGGGACAGGGCTGGGCGCTGGCGGCCCCTCCGCCCCAGAGTGGGGGGGGGGGGCTTTGTTCTCCTCCCTCTCTTTCCCCAGCCCGGTCTGGGCTGCACGGGGGGGCTCCCCTCAAGCCTGCCCTGGAATCGGGGTCCCCTCGGAGGCGCCAGGGTGTCGGGAGTCTCAGTTTCCACAGGCTCTGTGGCCAGGAAAGGGTGCACTGAGTGAGGTCTCTCCTGGGTGGCTTGGGCACCCACCGTGTCGTGGGTGTAGAAGGTGGTCCATCAGGTAGGGTGCGGGTGGAAGGGCCTCACTGGCCCTGGGCCAGGGATTTCTGGAAAGCACGATGCTGTGGGACCCAACCCCTGGCCGCTGCAGTGCTGTCCACTGCTCCCTCAGCTCCCCATCCTGGGTGTCTGTGGGAGGGGTTTGCAATTCCTACTCCTCCCCCTCCTACATCAGATTTTGGGGCTCTCTTCTTTGGCAGGGCTTGCAAAGAGCAGCTAGTGCCACCCACTGCCCCTGTTGGGGCATCTGGAGCCCTAGTCCCCCCCTTCCCCTCTCAGGGTGGCTCTCTGGCTGCTCCGAGCAGCACGCCCCTTCCAGTGGGGGCCCACCACACCCTCCAGGAGCCCAGCACCTGGCTGGCACTGCCCAGGGGGCAGGGGCTTCTGGGTAGCCCAGTGCCAGCTCTGCTGACTCACATGGCCATGACCACTTCCAAGCCCCATATTTTCCATCCCTGCTGGGGGCCAGGGACACGGTCTTGCCCCGGGGGCCTCTCCTTTACTCAGTTCCTTGCTGAGGTGGGGGGACTTGGCCTGCCCCCCCTCCACCTCTCACCTGGCTGATACACATCCAGCACCCACACCCACCCATCATGGGCTCCCAAGCCTTTGAGGCTCTCAGCCTGTCTATGGCTACCTGGTAAGTTCTGGCAGAGCTGGAACAGGGAGCCTTCTTCTCCCCACCCCCTCCCCCTGGTTCCTGACCCTTTCTCTCCCTTTCTCTCCGTGTTTATTCATGTTTGCGTGTGTGCGATCCTGTAAGTGATTCATCTTATCGGAGTGCATTTGAAATACACAGAAAAGAACAAAAGAAATTAAGACTCACTTGTGATCTAACCACCAAGAGAGGAACTCCCATTCAGCACAGCCCCTGCCTCAGCCTCCCTTGTTTGATGGCTGCAACCCACTCCCAAGAGGCTCCTCCCAGCGCCCAGCCCCACCGCCCCTACAGATCACACTAGGGCACCCGCTGAGGTGTGGGTCCGAGGCCTGGTGGCATTCAGCATGGCCCAGGAGTGGGGGCTGCATGAGTGGGAGTGAGCTCCCTGCAGCGCATGGGATGAGCAGTCATTCTCAGGGCTGCCGTTCACGGCCAAGGGCCCGCTTGGGCTGGGCTTGGGGCTGCCCCCGGAAGAGCCATCGGCGCACCTGATCCACACGGCCCTCGTGGGCGCTGATGCGTTTTCGGTTTTTCCTTAAAATTCTCCGAATGGAAGAGAGGCAGGGGGTAAGGAAGGGCCTGGCCCAGGGCACATTCCAGCAAGCAGGGCGCCCTGGCCACCCAGGCCATGACCCCCATGGGTGCGGTCTGACGGGCAGAGAATTCCTGGTACCCACGTGGACTGGTTTGGGGCCATCGAGGCAGCTCAGTGGGCAGCCTCCCCCTCCCCAGCTGAATGCTTGGGACAGCCGGCGTTCCCAGCGATGGCTCAAGGGACTTGTTCATCTCCAAGGTCTTTTTCTCGAGGCGAGGGTCCTGGGTGCCACTCTGGACCAGGGCCTCCCCAGACTCTCCTTGGGCAAAAGGGAGAAACAGTTTTGGGGTGCAGAGGGTGGCTGGGTCCTCGGGTGGTGCCCTGGGCCTAGGAGGGGCATGCTCCCACAGGGGTCCTCGGGCATGGGGCTCCCAGCCCAGCCAGGCCTACCTCTGTGGGTGCGCGTGGGACGCAGGGTGCTGGCCCCGCCCTGGGGTTCAGATAATGGGGGAGGCAGGGGCCCCAATTGCCCCTCTAGGGCCCCGTGACTTGGAGGCTGGGTCGGGGCCCCTGGTGGGGTCGCCTGGAGTGCTGTGAGCTCCTGGGGACCCCGAGCCAGATGAGCACTGCAGTGGAGGTCAAGCCCGGCCTGCCCTCCCCGCAGATATCAACAGGGGCTTTGTGGCTTCCCCAAGGCTGTAGTTGGAGAAAGAGGGAGGAGTCGGTAGAGGGCGGGAGTTCTTCTGCAGGGGGAGGGCCTGGACCGCTGGCCTTTCTAGAAGCTTTTCTTTGTCCACTCCCGTCCCCCACCCCCCCAGGAGCCTGCCCGGCCTTCCATGTTCTCCTCAGGTCGGGAAACCGTGGAGAGGGTGCCCGGCCACTGTCCTCTCCCATTCGGCAGCTCAGGCCAGCCTCTGGCCCCTAACCCCGGCGGGGACTGCTGTGTAGACCAAGATTGGGCGGGGCAGGAGGATGTCAGCGACCCCGGCTTTGTGCATTTGGCCGCGGGGGGGGGAGGGGGCCTCCAAACCCACCCAGTGGGCTGAGGGTAGAGCTAGAAGGAAGGGGCCTGAGTTCCCAGGAGACACCCTCCCCCGCCCTCCATTCCAGCCTTAGGTGCCAGGCAGAGGTGTGTCGGGGACAGCAGCCCCCATCCGGAGGTTTGCATGGCAGAGTCCGGTTGCTGGGGAGACTTTGGGCACGTGTGGGGGTGGGTGGCCGTTTCCTGTGCTTCTATTTGCATGTGTGGGGATCGGCTCGCATTTCTGGCTCCATGCACGCGTGCGTGCACGTGTGTGCGCGAGAGAGGGAGAGCGCGCGCCTATCGGCCTGGGCCCACTCGGGTCCCCTCAGATGCCAGCAGGGCCTGTGCTGGGAAGGGGTGGGGCCGAGGGTGGTGGCCACAGTGGCTGGCACGCGGTGGCGCTGCATGATACAGGCACGGCTGGGGCTCTGGCTTCCCAGGGGTGGCGGGGGGGAGGGGGGGCCCTGGCCCCCTCCCCGGGGCTGCCTGCGTTCATGCCTTAGGAATCCCGAAGCCCCGATGAGGACAGAGGCCGCATTGTCCACCCTCACCCCTGCCCCCGGCTTCCTGTGCTCCCCTCTGCCATTTAACCCTTTGGGAATGGGGAGTCCGGAGATGGCCAGCGGGGCCTGGCAGTGTCTCAGCCGCTCCTGAGGCCCCCCTTGACGCTTGGGTGGCCCCGGTGCCCCAAGACTGGTTGATCTGAGCAGCCAAGCCGCCCTGCTCCAGGCTCCAAGCCTCTGCTCTCTGCCTCGGCGCGCATGCACGCGTGCGCGCCATTCTGGGTGCCCGGGGGCCTTGTCCCCTCCCGGGCCCCCCCTTCCTGCTCTCCGGCCTTCCCTACCCCGGCTCTGCAGGCGGCTGAGGAGGGCCCAGGGACCCACTGTAAGGGTGAAATGGTGGTTCCTGGTCTTGTTTTGAGCCTGGCTTTCCAGAGCTGGAGGGGGGCCTAGAGGCGGTTGGCCAGGGGGCCAGGCTGTAGGCTGCGGGCATCAGTTTCCCAGTTTCCCCGAGCGCGCAAGGAGCAAGGAGGAGCTTGGCTTTAGCACTCCTGTTCCGAGGCGGCTGGGAGGGGGCTGGCTGTCAGCCTTAGCCTCCCTCCAGCGCGGGAGGGAGTGGGATGCTCTCCCAGCTCTCACCAGAGAGAGGGGGCTTCCCGGGAGCCTCCCGAGGGCCTTGGGGCCTTGGGTTCAGAGAACGGGGTCAGCGTATGAGCCGGGATTCGGGGGGCTGCTGGCCTGGCAAGCCCGGGAGAGGACTGAGAAGCCCAGGCCAGCCCAGAGCAGACCAGGGGCAGGAGGGCCCTGCCACCGACGAGGGCGCGAGGGCGCGGAAAGGCTCCTCCGAGCCTCAGGCTCCCTCCCGAGGGAGGGCAGGGCTGGTTTGGGTTTCTGCTCGGTCCCGAGATGTGGGTCACCTCCCACTCCCTCCCGCCATTGCCCTTTAGCCCTGCCCCCTTTATTTGCCTGCCATCTGCCTAGCAGATAGACCCTGCCCCAGGGGGCAAGACGGGCCAAGGGCCGACCTGGTGCAGGCACACGTGCTTGGGAGGCCAGCCGAGCCCTGGAGTAGCCTTTGGTGGCTTCTGGCACCTCCGTGTCATCTAGAGTCCCCTGGTAGTCAGCAGCACAGGAGGGCCGACCCCGGCCCTGCCATGCAGTAGCTCCATGACCTCGGGCACGGTTCTCCAAGCCTCAGTTTCCTCATCTATCAGATGGGGAGAATGATAGCTGCTTCCTCCCAGGGTCTTTTGGGGGATTAAATGTGTAGATGTTTGTCTAAGGGCTCGGAAAAGGACCTGGTACGGGGTAAGTACTACCCGTGAAAACGCTTATTTCATAACATTTGGCTTCCTGGCCGAGGGTGGAGGAAAATGTCTGTCCTGGCTGGCCGACGGTGGCACTCTGCCTCCCTTCCTTCGCCGGTGGAGACTGTCTCCCCACCTCCCCACAAGGGGTTAATGTCTGTTCCGTGCCCCCCCCCAGACTTTCAGGAGAATGGTCCCTTCCAGGTGAGCTGCCCTCGCCTCTCTCCACCCTCTCCTTGGGGAGGGGGGAGAAGGGACGCCCAGACAAAGCAGGGGCCCTGCAGGGGGCCGCCCCACCAGGGACATGGCCCTTTAAGAATTCTGGGCCACCAGTTACCTGTGGTGGCTCCCTGCGAGCAGCCTGCTTTATGTATTATTTAAATAACCGAATCGGCTCCATCGGGGTTTTCCTCAGGCTTCCCCCATCTCTGCCAGCGGAGCTGGGCTCCATCGCCATGGAAACCCGCCAGCCACAGGCGGGGGTGGGGGGGGGTGGGGGGGGGGGGTGGCGAGGGAGAGCCTTAAAGGGACACCGTGCAAGGGGTGTAGGTGATACCTGCACATACCGGACAGACACACCGACGGCCCCCAGCCAGTCCTGCTGAGGAGACAGCCACAGGCAGCGGTGACCCCCCCCAGAGGTCCCCACAGGCCCCACCCCCACACTCTGACCCTCCCACGCCCCCCAGAGGCTGAGCCCCCAGCCCAGCCCCTCTTGCTGCTTGTCCTTGGGGCAGAAGGGAGGGGGCAGAGAGCTCTCCAGGAGTCACTGCAAGCTGGCATTCATGCACACACAGGGCAGCCCCTGCCCATGACTGGAGGTTTCAGGTGCGTGTGGGTGCATCTGCGGGGGAATGGAGGGAGCAGCGAAACCGCCACCCCAGGTCTAAGCTGGGCCCCGTGACCTCCCCAGGTCGCTCCCAGGCGACCTAGTTGTAGGCAGAGGATGGAAGGCCTGGTGGCTGGCTGGGCCGCTCCAGGGGCCTCCCTGGGCACCCCTCAGTGCCAGGTGGGCTCCTCTGGACCTCACCGAGCCCCTCTCTGCAGGCCCCCTGGGGTGCCCTTTCTCCCCATCCAGCGTGTGAGGCCCCAGGGAGGGTAGTCTCCAGCCCTGGACCCCCTCGCTGTCCTGGCACGCCGACCGGTGTAGACGGTTGGTGCGCACACACGCATGCGTGCCCCCGCACGCGTTCACTGCTGTGCCTGTAAACGAGTGGGCGCCTCCCCTTCAGCGGGGCGGCTGCTTCCTCGCTCTGGCGACAATCTCACGGGGATCTCCTAGGACCTTCTGGGTGCTTCTCCCCTCCCTCTCGGTTCTCCCCGCTGCAGGGGCTCCCACCTGCTTCCTGGCACGGGCCCAGCAAGTGGGTGGGCCAGTGGTGGCTCATTCGTCTTGTCTTACAGCCTTCCCT
The DNA here is from genome assembly GCF_030445035.2 of Dasypus novemcinctus. NCBI lineage: Eukaryota > Metazoa > Chordata > Mammalia > Cingulata > Dasypodidae > Dasypus > Dasypus novemcinctus. Next base: position 179,326,410 of record NC_080704.1, read on the forward strand.
GGCCCCCGTGCCACAAGTGGGCAGGGGCTGGCCTGGCTGTCGCTGTGGGGCTTTGTCTCCACTTTCAGGCCTGACCTCTGAGCCCGGGGAGCACCCCGCTCCACTGCCCCAGGCCCATCTTCCCTCTTCCCCCCACCCCTCGCCTGCCCTCCCCCACCCGGACGCTGCAGAGGCGCCCTGAGCTGCGCGCACGCGCGCGGGCGCGCGCACACACCCCTCGCTCCTCGCTCCTTCTGCCACTTCTCGCCAGAGCTTCCTGCTGCTGGCTCTCAGCCTTTGTACTCCGTATCCTCTACTCTTCCTCCGCCCGCTGCCCTGGTCTCTGCCTCTGTGCTTCTTCATCTCCCTGACTCTCTCCTTGCTTTTCAAGGGCCTTTGTCTCTCGTTCCGGGCCCCGCTCCCCCTCCGCCCCCGCCCCCACTCCACCTCTCCTGCGTTCTCCTGTCTCTTTCTCGCTCTGTCTGTCACCCTCAGTCTCCCCCATCCTGCCCCCTCCCGCAGACATGGCCTTGGCTCCATCTGTACAGCAGCTTGTGGCACGCTCCCCCTGCCCCCCTCTCCCCGTCCCCCCAGTGCTGGTGATGGGGCTGGGGTGGGGGAGCCTGCTGAGCTGACAACCTCAGCCGCTCGCTCTGTAATTGCCTGATGAATGGTGAAAGATCAGAGACCCGGCAGCAGTGGCAGGGGAGGAGGGAGACCCCTCCCAGCCTCCCAACCTTCTGGCTCCTGCCTGTTCCCCAGTGCCTGGGGCGGTGGCGAGCTGGGTGGCGAATACCGGGAGACCCAAGGAGGCTGGGTGTGAGGCTGTGGGAAGTTGGGATGGGGCCAGATGGAGGAGGGAGAGGGACCAGGGGATTAGGGGGATTGGATTGCCCTGTGTGCATGCATGCCAAACGCCATTCTGGGGGCCTAGATGGGGGGCGAGTGGAGGAGCTGGCACGGTAGAGAGCATCATTCCAACAAACATAGTCCCCCCCCTCCAGCCGCCTCCTTGTGTGCAGGAGGGTCCTCCTCTGAGTCCACCCCCTTGCTCCGATTTCCCTCCCTTCCCCCTCCCAAGACCGGCCTGCTCAGAGCTCCCCAGGCTGCTGTTTGATCGCCTCCTCTCTGATCTGATTCTCCTGCTGCTTCCTACAGGGCCTTGAAGTCAGGCCAAGGCCGCCTGGGGTCTGCCTGCTTGCACAAGCTTTGGGTGGGGGGGGTCAGGTCTACCGTTGCTCCTCCCTTCTGAGCCCCAGCTCAGCTCTTGCAGGTTGGGACGTGGCTGTCCGTTCTCCCACTTGCTAGCCTGCAAGTCATTGCCTGGGCCTCCAGCCCATCCGCGGTGCCCTGCACTCCTCCCCTTCCCCTCTGGCCCTGGGTGGGGGTGCCTGAGCCGATTGCCCCTTCTCCACTATCCATGCTCCCTGTTCTGTCCCCAGATGACTGCTGCATTTGTCACCCTTCTTGGGTCACCCCCTTACATGAAACCCTTTCGTGACTCCCAGTTGCCTCCTGACAGAGTCCAGATTCCTTATCACAGAATTCCAGGCCTCCTTGGCTATCCCTTTGGCATTCTGGATGAGGCCTGGCCCTCCCTTTGATGAGGTCCCAACTGGGCACAGGGAGAATGCCTTGGAAGGATAGAGCAAAGGCATACAGACCACGCTCCAGCCTCTGGGCTCTCAGCCACGCAACAACACCCTTGCTTGCCTCCTTCTCAGACCCCTTCCTGTTCAGTTTCAGTGGTCTGTCTGCTTGCACATCTGTTTCCTCTCCTGGGCTTCTGCAGAGGCGTCCTCGCACCCAGGCCCCCTTGCATGCAGGTGGAACATGGGCATTGCTTGGGCTCGGGGTAGACACATCTAGCAGTATTGAACCCCAAAGACTTAGAAGCAGGAGCCAAGACCACCAGATACTTGAGAGGCAGTGGGAGCACTCTCTGGGGAAATGTTCCAGAGCTTGCCCTGACCCCTGCCCTGACCCTGGCCGGAGCATCTGGAAGGGGGGAGGCCACAGTCACGTCTAGTGCCCCCCAGGGGGCTATGGGACAGCAGGGGGTGCTTTCTTCCTGCCCTCCCTCCACTGCCTATGAGCAGACTTCCTTCTCCCCCTTACTTTCTTTCCCTGGCCCTGTTGTGTGGAATGCAGCCATCTTAGGCTCCTTCCCATCCCTATCTCCACTTCCAGGCCCATCTTCCAGCTTTTTAGGCCTGGCCAGCACCCAGGGATCAGTTGGCTTTGAAACTCACAGCAGTAACACTGTGACGAGCGTGCCTCTCTGCATGCAGGTACACACAAGATAGTGTGTGCACGCAGGGACAGCAGAGATAAGGGTTCGTCCTCCACCGATGCACACACACAAACACAATACACGCATGCTCGTGTGTGCACATGCACAAATAGCAGATGTGGGGCCTCATACCCCCTAGTTACACAAGACATGCACACACATGGCCAGCAGACCGTGTATTCCTCCCCCCGATACACACCCACTCATGAGTGCACACACCCAGGGGAAACACAAACGTGCATATTTAGCTCGTCGGTCCGTACAGATCAGCAAGCATACGCGCCACTGGACACCTGCTCCAGGCACACCCAGGGGAGCCTACTGGGGCAACAAGTTGGTGCTGGGGAGGCAGCTGGGGGAGAAGCACGGGCAGGGAGTAGGTAGGAAGGGAGTGCAAGACAACCTGGAGGCCCAGCCAGGGCTGAGTCTTCCAGGTTTCCCCCTTTGCGGTGGGGGCGGGGAGGGACGAGGGAGCCGGCCGGTGGGGGCGGGGCCGGGAGCCCAGGCTCGCCCAGATGTTAGTCACTAACGTCCGTCCGTTCTTTCCTCCCGCCATCCTTCCCTTCTCTCCTCCCCTCTCTCAGTGCCCCCACCCCCAGCTCCCGCCCCAAGCCTCCCACCAGCCCCTTCCCTCGGGCCGGAGCCGGAGCGGAGCTCGGCCGGCTGAGCCGGGAAGATGGCCGTGGCGCTGCGGTACGTGTGGCCTCTCCTCCTGTGCACGCCCTGCCTGCTCATCCAGATCCCCGAGGAATGTGAGTAGGCGCAGCGAGCCCGGGCACTTCCTTTCTCCGCCGCGCTGGGACCCTCTTATCTTCTGCCTCCGTCGCCGGGCGCGGGGTGGGAGGAGGTACCCGGGACAGGGGTTGTCTCGGGCGCCCGGCGCGTCAGCACCACGGACAGGGACTAGCGGCTCGGGCCGGCCGGCGGGTTCAGCACCACGGACAGCCGCCCTGGCGCTGGGTTTGCAGCCCTCCGGCCCGGCCTACCCGCTCGTCTAGCCGGCCCCTCCCCTCCCCTCCCCTCCCCTCCCCTCCCCTCCGCTCCCCTCCCCTCCCCTCCCCTCCCCTCCGCTCCCCTCCCCTCCCTCCCTTCCCTTCCCCTCCCTTCCCCTCCCCTCCCCTCCCCTCCCACTGCGCTTCCCGGGCTCAGCTCGCCCCGCAAGGGTTAACCCGGGCAGTTGATTGGAGTCGTCCCCGGGCCTCACTCGCCTGCTGACAGGACTGGGTTCTTGCCTCCACTTCTGACTTGTGTAACTCTGAGCTGCTTCTTCCCCTCTTGGGCCCCTGGTTGCGCCGCCTGTACGCCCAGACAGGAAAACACCTCAAAACACCAGGGCCCAGCCCAGCAGCATTCTGGAGTCTTCTGCTTTTGTGTGGAGTGGTTTGGGGGTGGGAATGGGGCTCCTGGAGCATGAGGCTATGCTCATAATGGTACGAATGTGAGTTTTTGGAGGTTCACGTGTGTGGCTGGGGGTGTTTGGGAGCGGGTTGAGTTTCGCCACTCAACGAGAGTATTTGTGTATCCTGGTGAGTTGGACAGGCTATATTTGCATGCGTGGATGTGTGGTTGTGATTGAATGTAGCTCTTTGTGTGTGTGGTTTTGATGTCCTATATTGGTAAGTTTGGGAGTCCCTATAACTGATAGAGACTGGTCAGGTTTGGGAAGGCCTGGTAACATTGACCATGGTTGGTTGCGTGTATGTGTGAACGGGATTGAGTAGGGGTCTGTGTTTGCATTTGTGGGAGGGGGCGTGTCACAGGGTGTCATAGGTGAGGGCATTTGTGTGTCTCAAGCCTGCTCCAATCCCTCCCCCTTCTCCCCTTGCCACTTTTGTCTCTAGGTCATCCGGGAGGCCAGCATCCCTGAGAGACAGGCTGGGGGCTAGGGGCCGGGGGCTGGGGGTGGGAAGACTACCTGTGTTGGAAACGGGTCTGGAGCTGAGAGAGATGGGGTTGGAAGGCACTTGGAGGAGGCCGAGTGGCTGAGGGGACAAAGGTCGGGGGTGCACCTTAGATGCGCATCCAGAGGTCTATGCAGCCATGTCCACGCAGGCTCTCCCAGCCACGGGTACGCAGGGACACCCATGTGAGGAGACACAGAGATGCGCCGGACACCTGTGCTCAAGTGACCAGAGATACAGGAGGGGTGGAGACCCTGAGAAGACACCTACGAGGAGACAGGCCAACACACAAACAAGTGCAGTTTTGGGACACGGGATCACAGTCACAGTCATACACACAGGCCCAGAGAGCGAAATGCAAGCGCGCGCACACAGAGCCGCAGGCGCAACCATACCCAAGCACACTGACCGCCACTCACAAACATACCGATGTGCCTGGGCACACGGGGACCTCGACTCTCACTTCTGCACAGTCACACATAGGAGCCTTCCTCCTTCCCTCTCAGTTGCTTTGCAGGGCCATCAGCCTAGCCTTCCACCACCTGGGCTGGGCCATCTTGCCCTGGGCGTGTCTGTGTGGAGGGAGGGGGGAGAAATTAGGAAAAGGGGAGAGAGAGTCAGGCCAGAGTCCATGACAGCTCTGGGGCTGCCCTGGGCACCGACCAACGCTTGTTATTGACCTTGATCCTCCAGACCAGCGTACAGGCAGCGTACTCCTTGCCTCCCTGCTGGCTGCTCTCCGCCAGCCACTCCCGTCCCCTTTGTCTCTTTTTCTGCTTCCCGCACTGATTTCCCCCTTCGCTGGCATCCCTGGCATCCCTGGCACAGTGTCTTGCTCTTGGGCTGCCTGCACTCAGCCCCTGCCGCTCCCCGGCTTAGGGCCCTCCCGCAGTCTTCCTGGGGAGACCCCTCCTTTCTCCTGGGGGCCCTTACGCAGAGGTCTTCTGTCGAGACAAAGCTTTCCGAGGCAGATTGCTCCTCCCTTCCGTTGCCCTTCTCCCAGCCACTGTGGCCTGCCCTTAGGTGCTGGGCTGCGTTCTGGGTCCAGGGCTGTGTGTTCCGGCCTCTGCCCCAGAAAGCTTGGTGGCAGGCTGGGGTGGGGGAGATGGGCGAGCACACGGCTGGTGCCGGCATTGCCAGCCGTGGATGGAGCTGGGCCTTTGGGAGGGGCTCACGGGGGAGGGGGCAGCTGGGCCCCTAAGGAAGGGCCGGGTAATTGAAAACACAGAGCTGTGCTAATTGGATTAGGAGGGAAGTGGGCTGGAGCAGAGGGGGGCGGGTGCGAGGCTGCAGCTGCGAGCTCTCCTTCAGCCTTCCAGGGCCTCCTGGGCGGAGGGTGCGTCAGCTCCGCAGACCCTACACGGCCCTGCCAGGGGGTGGGGAAGGGTCAGGCAGGGCGCCCCTTGTTGAAGACGAGAGCCTCTCTGCTCGCTGGAGCCGTGGCCTGGCTCTGCGCTGGCCCTCGGCTGAGCCCCCACATTCCAAGTTCCGTCGCCTCCTTCTCTGCCCACTTCCCCTTCCTTCTGGGGTCTGCACCCGCTCACTTCTCCCGTGCCACGGGGCCCCGGCCGGGCCCCTGGGTTTCAGCCCTTTTCTCCATTCTCTTCCTTGCTGCCTGGATTTCTCAGATGACGGCCACCACGGTAAGTCAGGGGAGGGGTGGGAGTGCTTCCCAGAAGGCCAAGGAGAGAGGGAAAGGGGAGAGAGAAGCTGGGCGCGTGGGCCGAGCCAGCCAGCCACCTCTCCCGAGTAGTCCAGCCCCGCTCATCCCTCTGGCCTCTCCTGGGGGCTGCGCGGCGCTGCTCTCTTTCCTGGCTCTTGTGTCCTGGTCGTCGTCTCCTGGCCCCCCGCCCCTCCGTGCAGCTCTTCCTCCCTCACCTGGTGGGTTTCTGTCCATCCATTCCTCCGTTCCGCCCCGCCCCTCCCTGGGGTTCCCCGCTCACCTCCTATTCTCTCCAGTTCCTCCATCACCCGCTCCTCCCTCCCCGTGAGGTGTTTCTCCTTCTTGCTCTGCTTTTTGGGGGGCTTCCTGATGTGGCTCTTTCTCTTTCTTGCTCTCAGCCTCTGTCTCTCCTGTTCCTTCTGGCCTCCACTCTCTTGGTGGGCATCTTTCACAAGGACTTTGGTTGCCTTCCCCTCTGTGTCTTGCGGTATTTATGCCTGGGTGGCCCTTTCTCTCTCCCTCGGGTCATGTCTCTCACACCTGCTCTTCCTTCCTCCCTCCCTCTTCCTGCCTCCCCACTCCTGGCCGTGGGGTCCTCTCCCCAGTGTTGGAGCCACCTGTCATCACCGAGCAGTCTCCCCGGCGCCTGGTTGTCTTCCCCACGGATGACATCAGCCTCAAGTGTGAGGCCAGAGGCAAACCCGAAGTGCAGTGAGTGCCCTTCGCCCTCTGACCCCTGCCATTGACCTCTGACCTCAGTCCCCAGTCCTCATGCCCTCCCGGACTCCTTGACTTCTGAGCCCCTGGCTCTGCCCTCTGAGCCCAGATGCCCCCCCCGTCTCTCTTGTCACCCTCAGCCCTTGCCTCTCCAAGCCCACCCTCTGGGTCCCTGCTCTCTGGCCTGTCCCAGCCTCCGTCCTCCAAGGCCTGTCCTGCCCACAGGTTCCGCTGGACACAGGATGGCGTCCACTTCGAGCCCGAGAAAGAACTGGGCGTGACCGTGCGGCAGGCCCCCCACTCTGGCTCCTTCACCATCTCGGGCAACAGCAGCACCTTTGCCCAGAAGTTCCAGGGCACCTACCGCTGCTTTGCCAGCAATCAGCTGGGCACCGCCATGTCCCATGAGATCCAGCTCATGGCCGAGGGTGCGTGGTGCTGCCGACACCGGGGAGGGCCTGGAGGCAGCCTCTCCCCCTCCTTCTGTCTCCTCCTCCCTCCTCCGGGTTTTTCTCTGGCCGCCTCCCATCTCTCCCTCCTACTTTTAAGTTTTCCCTGCCTCTTGCCCCGTCTCGGCCTCAGCGCCTGGCCCACGCCTGCCTCGTGGCACATCCTCGAAGGCTGCCAGCCTTGTTGGGTGATGGAACAAATGGCTGATTGCTTGTCACCCCCTCCTCCTGTCCCTCCAGGTCTTGTTCTGAGTCATCGCCTTGGCTTGGTCGCAGTGCAGACATCCCTCTCCCCACCTGTCTCTGCGTTCCCATTTCCTCCTCCACCACCCTTGGGTGCTCGCTCTCCGTCCTCCCACCCAGCTCCCTCTCTCCCACTCCACTTCTCCGCCTCCCTGCCTTCCTCCGGCTCTCCCTCTCCCCCTCCCACCTCGCCCCGACCTGTCTCTCCTTCCTGCTCCATCTCCGTATTTATCTGTGTCACCCTTTCCCTGGGGTTTTCCCTCCTCGTTCCATCTTCTCTGCGCTCTGTGCCTCCATCTAGCTCTCTTCACCCCCTTGCCACCCCTGTGGTTACCTTGGGAACCGTTGCCATGGTTTCTGTGTCAGGATGATGGAAGGGTCTGTGACTCCTGCCTCCCCACGGCTCCCCTCCCCCATCACTGCACCACAGCCTCCCCGCACGCATCCTCGGGGTGGGCAGGGAGGGAGGAGCCCCAGCCGGAGGAGGAGGGGCCCTGGTGCTGGGAAGGCTGCCCGGGTAGCCTGGCACGCGCCCCCCGCCTCCCGCCCGCTCGCCTCGCGCTCCTCTCCTCCCTTCCTGGGCCCTTCTCCACGGCAGGGTCCCAGGTGCCCTTTCAGCCTTGCCTTCTCCCTCCTCTTGCCCACCCCCCGGGCTAGCCCTTCCTCCCGCCCTGTTCCACCTGGAGCAGGTGGATGCCCGGAGCCCGTGGTGCCAGGCTCTCTGTCCCTTCCAGGTGCCCCCAAGTGGCCAAAGGAGACGGTGAAACCCGTCGAGGTGGAGGAGGGGGAGCCGGTGGTTCTGCCCTGCCACCCCCCACCCAGTGCGGAGCCGCCTCGGATCTACTGGATGAACAGCAGTGAGGGGCCGCAGGCTGCTGCCCGGGCTCGGGTGGGGTGGGCGTGCCGGCCCACATGGGCTCCTGACCTCTGCCCCCTGGCCCCCCGCAGAGATCCTGCACATTAAACAGGACGAGCGGGTGACCATGGGCCAGAACGGAAACCTCTACTTTGCCAACGTGCTCACCACGGACAACCACTCGGACTACATCTGCCACGCCCACTTCCTGGGTGCCCGCACCATCATTCAGAAGGAGCCCATTGACCTCCGGGTCAAGGCCAGTGAGTCCCAAAGGCTCCGACACCCCCTCCCCCCTCTTACGCTCAGGCATGGCCCACCCCATTATAGGCCGATGACACCCGTCTTCCTCGGGATGGAACCCCCTCCTTCCTGGGAAAGCGAGAGCAGAGATCAGGGGCTCTCTGGGGTGTTCAGAGTCACCCAGTCTCGCCGCTCGGTGGGTGGAGGGAGAACGGGCCGTGCCATCCGCCCTGTCTCCTTCCCCAGCCAACAGCATGATCGACAGGAAGCCGCGCCTGCTGTTCCCCACCAGCTCCAGCAGCCACCTGGTGGCCTTACAGGGACAGCCGCTGATCCTCGAGTGCATCGCTGAGGGCTTGTGAGTTGGCGGCCGCCCTGGGTGGGGGAGGGCAGGGCCCACCCTGGGCCTGGGGTGACCGGCCCTGTGCTCTCTCCCCTCCTCCCGCCTGCCTTCACCTCCCGGGCAGCCCCACGCCCACCATCAAGTGGCTGCGCCCAAGCGGCCCCATGCCTGCCGACCGTGTCACCTACCAGAACCACAACAAGACGCTGCAGCTGGTGAACGTGGGCGAGGAGGACGACGGCGAGTACCGCTGCCTGGCGGAGAATTCGCTGGGCACCACCCAGCACACCTACTACATCACCGTGGAGGGTACGGCACCCCGGCTGCGCCGCCGCCTGCCCCGGCGGAGTGGGGGAGGCCGGGCTGGGCAGGGCCGGGGCTCACGCCGCTCTCCCCCCACCCCACCAGCTGCCCCCTACTGGCTGCACCAGCCTGAGAGCCACTTGTACGGGCCGGGGGAGACCGCCCGCCTGGACTGCCAGGCCCAGGGCCGGCCCCAGCCGGAGGTCTCCTGGAGGATCAACGGGATCCCCGTGACGGGTGAGTGGGGGCTTCCGGGTGCCCAGGGGGGCGCTGATGGGGAAAGGAAGAGGAGGGCCCGCCGGGCAGCTGACCGCTCGGTGGGCCCCGCCTGCTGTGTGCACAGAGCTCACCAGTGACCAGAAGTTCCGGATTCAGCGGGGGTCTCTGATCCTCAGCAACGTGCAGCCGGCCGACACCATGGTGACCCAGTGCGAGGCCCGCAACCGGCACGGGCTCCTGCTGGCCAACGCGTACATCTACGTCGTCCGTGAGTGCCCGCCGGCCCGACCCCTGCCTCCCCCCTTGGCCCGGGGCCGGCCTGCAGGGCCTCTCCTCTCCAGGCCCTTCCACCCCCATGCTCTCGCCCGGCCCCATGGCGGCAGCGTGGGGGCGTGGAGGAAGGGCAGGGCTCTCGGCGCCCCCTAACAGATAAAGAGACCGACCCTCAGTGCGGGGGGACACTCCCTGGTCAGCGGCAGGCTTGCCCAGGACAGGATGCAGCCGGGCCCAGCCTGGGGGGCTCTGTCCGGCCGGGTAGACTGGCCTGTGAGCCTGGAAATCTTGGGGGAGCGGGCGGGGAGGGCACTGGAGGCAGAGAGAAGCATGTGTCCCCAGGCTGTGAGCCAGCAAGGCACGCGTGGAGGGGTTGCGGTGGGGGGCCCTGGGAAGGCCAGGCTGGGAGGGGGCAGCGGCTGCCCTCTCAGAGAGTTCTTGAGCCCGGGCCCTGGGACAGCTGCCTTGCCAACCCCTGCTGTCGGCCCCTCATGCCACCCACGGCCGCTGAGTTGCACCCCGTCTCCCGTGGCTCCCCCCACCCCTAGAGCTACCCACCAAGATCCTGACTCCGGATAACCAGACGTACATGGTGGTCGAGGGCAGCACCGCCCACCTCCTGTGCAAGGCCTTTGGCGCCCCAGTGCCCAGCGTGCAGTGGTGAGTGCCCTTCTCCGGGCAGGGAGGGGACCTCCGGGCCTGTCATGGGGCCCCGGGTGGCTGGCGAGGGCGAGCCGTACCCACTGCTGCTTCCACCAGGCTGAACGAGAAAGGGGAGACCGTGCTTCAGGACGAGCGCTTCTTCCCCCACGCCAACGGGACCCTGGGCATCCGGGAGCTGCAGGCCAATGACACAGGACGCTACTTCTGTCAGGCCACCAATGACCAAAACAACGTGACCATCATGGCTGTCCTTCAGGTCAAAGGTCCGGTGTTCCTGCCCGGCCGTGCCTCTGGGAGGGTGGGTCAGGGTCTCAGGGAGCCCCCAGGGTGACCATCCCCCCTTGTCACCTTCAGATGCAACTCAGATCACGCAGGGGCCCCAGAGGGCAGTCAAGAAGAAGGGCTCCAACGTGACATTCACGTGCCAGGCCTCCTTCGACCCCTCCTTGCAGCACAGCATCACCTGGCGTGCCAATGGCCATGACCTCCAGGAGCTCGGGGACAGTGACAAGTGAGGGCCAGAGGGGCTCCGTGGATGGCGGTGGAGTGGGAAAAGCAGGAAGTCAAGCCCTCCTGGCCTCATCCGTGGCAGGAGCGCCCTGGCTTCCCGGGGGAAGGTTCTGGAAGGAGGTGGAAGAGAAAGCAGGAGAGGGGTGGGGCTTGGAGCCAAGAGGAGTGCAGAGGGCAGGGGAGTGTCAGAGCTCCTGGAGACAGGAGGACAAGCATGGGTGCCCCCCAGGTACTTCATCGAGGACGGGCGCCTAGTCATCAATAGCCTGGACTATAGCGACCAGGGCAACTACAGCTGCGTGGCCGGCACCCAGCTGGACGTGGTGGAGAGCAGGGCGGAGCTCCTGGTGGTGGGTGAGTCCCAGGGGTGCTGGGGGTAGGGGGGATACAGGCCAGGAGACTCGGGGGTGGCGGGGAAGCCTCTGGATCAGGCTGCTGAGGCTCGCCAGGCCCTCCTGAGCTGGGGGAGCACGAGTGCCCGAGAGTCCCTCCTCCCTGGCCCGCAGGGAGCCCAGGGCCCGTGCCACAGCTGGAGCTGTCTGACCATCACCTGTTGGAGCAGAGCCAGGTGCGCCTGTCCTGGAGGCCCGCCGAGGACCACAACGCCCCGATCGAGAGTAAGAGGCTGCCCCCGCCTCCCCCTGCCTTTCACGTCCCCTGAGGGCCAGGGCTCGGAGGCTGCCCACCTCCCTGGGGCACGCGTCCGTGTCTGGGGGTAGGTGGGTCACAGTTCCTCGTGGGAGTCTGGGAGAGCCAGGCTTGTGCCCCCCCAGCCACCCACTGCCTCCTACGTGCTGTGACTCCATCACCCGTTCCCTCCTTGCCAGAGTATAACATTGAATTTGAGGACAAGGAAATGGCGCGTGGGAAATGGCACAGCCTGGGCAATGTGCCGGGAAACCAGACCTCCGCCACCCTCAAGCTGTCGCCCTACGTCCACTACACCTTTAGGGTCACGGCCATCAACAAATGTGGCCCCGGGGAGCCCAGCCTGACCTCGGAGACGGTGGTGACCCCAGAGGCAGGTGAGCCAGCAGCCGGGGAGGCTCAGGTGCCCATGGGTGAACCTACCTGGCGCCTTTGCTTCCAGCTTTCCAGAGGGGGCTGGGCCTTCGGGCCTTGGTCTTCAGCTTCCGGGGGCCCCTGGTGTGAGGCCCCGGCTTTGATGTAGCAACAATGCTTTCCAGCCCCAGAGAAGAACCCCAAGGACGTGAAGGGGGAAGGGAACGAGACCCACAACATGGTCATCACTTGGCAGGTGAGGCCCGGGCCAGGCCCCCAGGTGCCAGGCGGGGGCTGGAGCCTCGGCTGCTCCCCTCGGGCCCTGCTGGGGATGAGGCAATGAGCTGGGGACCTGAGGTGGGGGGGCAGGGGAGCGGGCTGACGCCGGTGCCCTGACCAACCAGCTTGCCACCCCCTCACCCACCTCTAGCCGCTCGGGTGGATGGACTGGAACGCCCCCCAGGTTCAGTACCGCGTGCAGTGGCGCCGCCAGGGGGCACGGGGCACCTGGCAGGAGCAGATAGTGAGCGACCCGCCCCTGGTGGTGGCCAACACGTCCACTTTCGTGCCCTACGAGATCAAAGTCCAGGCTGTCAACAGCCAAGGCAAGGGCCCTGAGCCCCACGTCACCATTGGCTACTCCGGGGAGGACTGTGAGTACTGGGCCCACCCGGGTCCCCACGCGCGCCCAGCCCCTCGCCTCAAACCCCTTCGGCCTACGTAGGGATAGAAACGTGAGCCGCAGTAAAAAGGTGACGCTCCAGCAAAGTGAAATTCAAAATATGAAAACGTGAAAGCAATTCTCCCGACACGATTGAGCACAGTTCCGCCATTCTGGAAATGCCACACGGCCACAATGCGCTCATCTGCGTGGCACCTCCATCCCCGGGTTATCAGTTGTCCTGATAAGGCCTTTTTTTAAAAAAAGGAGCTGGGAGGGGGGATGGAACCCAGGACCTCATACGTGGGAAGCAGGTGCTCAACCCCTGAGCTACACCCGCTTCCCCATAACGCCTTTTTGAGTGCTCCCCTCTCCGGCCCAGGGTTGGGCACTGCCTCCAGTTGCCTTGCTGTGGTGCTCTCCAGTTTGCAGAGGTGAATTTTGGTGCCCGAATGGAGGGCCCCTCTGGTTTTTCCTAAGCGGTTGCTCCTTGTCCATGGCTGCTTACGAACAGTCTGTGGGGATGCGCTTGGAGACCACACAGACCCCCTGCTCCTCATCAAGCTGCCCCGGCATATAGCATCTGAGTTGACCTTTCCTGCGGGGCGGGCAAGGGCTGCGGTGACGCGCCGCCTGCTGTTTGCAGTTCCCCAGGCGAGCCCCCAGCTGGAAGGCATCGAGATCCTGAACTCCAGCACCGTACTGGTCAAGTGGTGGCCCGTGGACCCCGCCCAGGTCAAGGGCCATCTCCGGGGATACAATGTAAGGGCCCAGGTGGGGGCAGGCAAGGAGGCGTCTGCCACCTGCCAGCTGCTCTCCTGGAAACCCCGGGGTTGGAGGAGGGGGGAAAAGGGTTCCCCCGAAAGGGACAGCGGGATCCTGCAGGCGGTGGCCTGGCACTGGACTCCTTCACCCCATGGGGTCCCCTCTCCGCCTGCCCCAGGTGACATACTGGCGCACGGGCAATCCCAAGAAGCACAGCAAGAGGCACATCCACAGAGCCCACGTGGTGGTGCCCTCCGATGCCACCAGCGTCACCCTCGGCGGCCTGCGGCCCTACAGCGCCTACCACGTGGAGGTGCGGGCCTTCAACGGGCGCGGCGCGGGGCCCGCCAGCGACATGACCTTCAGCACCCCCGAGGGAGGTGAGCCTCGCGCCCCGATCCTCCCCCCGTCCCCGTCCAGGACGGGGCCCGGGGAGGACCTGGCCCCCTCTCTGTGCCCGCAGTGCCCGGCCACCCCGAGGCCCTGCACCTGGAGTGCCAGTCGGACACCAGCCTGCTGCTGCGCTGGCAGCCGCCCCTCAGCCACAACGGCGTCCTCACCGGCTACGTGCTGTCCTACCATGCCCGTACGTGCGGGGGCCGGGGCGGGGACGGGTGGGGAGGGGCCTGGCCGTAGGCTCAGGCCCATGCCCTGTTGCCCTCCCACCTCCCGCAGTGGACGAGGGCGGGAAGGAGCAGCTGTCCTTCGACCTGCCGGACCCCGAGCTGCGCACACACAACCTGACCAACCTCAGCCCCCGCCTGCGCTACCGCTTCCAGCTCCAGGCCACCACGAAGGAGGGCCCCGGCGACGCCATCGTGCGGGACGGCGGCACCATGGCCCTGTCCGGTGAGCGTGGGGCGGGCCGGGCTGGGGGGCAGGACAGACCCTGCCGGGGCCTGCCAAGGGCGGCCCCCCTGGCTCAGCCGCCGCCTCTCGCCCCTGCAGGGATCCCGGATTTCGGTAACATCTCAGCCACGGCCGGCGAGAACTATAGCATCGTCTCCTGGGTCCCCAAGGAGGGCCAGTGCAACTTTGGCTTCCACATCAGGTTCAAGGCCCTGGGAGGTGAGGAGCGAAGGGGAGGCTGGGCCAGGGGAGCGGCATGGGGTCGGGCTGCCCGCGGCCTCGGCTCAGCCCGCTTGCTCGGCCTCGCCCTGCAGAGGAGAAGATGGGCCCGCACCTCCCGCCGCAGTACGTCCACTACAACCAGAGCTCCTACACGCAGTGGGACCTGCAGCCCGGCACGGACTACGAGATCCACCTGCTCAAGGAGGAGAAGCTGCTCCACCAGATGGCCGTGAAGACCAACGGCACCGGTGAGGCCAGCTCCACCCCCCCCCCCCCGCCGGGGCGCCCACGGGCCCGTGCTGGAAACGGGCCCGTCTCGGGCCCTTTTCCTGGCGCTGTTGCCGCGGCATCACATCGGCACAGATCTCCTCCCTGCCACCCCCCACGGGCTCCCCAGTGTCTGCGGGCCTGGCCCTGGCCCTGCCTGCTCCCTCCCTGAGGGCAGGGGCTGGGGGTGTGGGCAGAGCCGGCGGCCGCGAACTTGGGAGATGCACGTCTCAGCCAGGCTCTGGCCCCGTCTTCTTTCCCTGCCCCCTTCGCCCCCCAGGCCGGGTGAGGCTGCCCCCCGCCGGCTTTGCCACCGAGGGCTGGTTCATCGGCTTTGTCAGCGCCATCGTTCTCTTGCTCCTCATTTTGCTCATCCTCTGCTTCATCAAGCGCAGCAAGGGGGGCAAATACTCAGGTAACTCCCGCACACCGCGGCCGGCCAGGCCCCCGGCAGGGCCCGGAGGGCGGGTGCTGTCCACTCTCAGGGGCCTCCTGCGGTGGCGGCAGGCCAGGGTTGGCCCGGGGAAGCTTCCTCCTGGGCGGGGGCTGCAGAGACACCCAGGGTGGGGGGGAGGTGCAGAGAGGGAGGGCGGGCCCCTCACCCCCGCACCCCTGGCCCCGGCGACTGGGAACAGGCTGGGGCAGGAGAGGAAGCCGTCTCTGTGTGTCCCCAGTGAAGGACAAGGAGGACACCCAGGTGGACTCAGAGGCGCGGCCGATGAAAGACGAGACCTTCGGGGAGTACAGGTGAGCTGCAGCGGGGTGGGCACCTCGGCCCCCCGGCCAGCGCGGCCCCCGCGTCGGGGCTGACCCTGCCTCTCTCTCTCTCCTCTGTGCTGCGGGGCGGCGGCAGGTCCTTGGAGAGGTAAGGCAGGGGTGCTGGGTGTATCCTGGCAGCGCCCCGTGGCAGGGACCCTCGGGCCCGGAGGTGCCTGGGACTGCCATGGGGTGGCGCTGGCCCAGGACCCGTGGTCCTCCCGTTTCCGGCCCTGGGTCGGCAGAGGGAGGGGCCGACGCTCCCCATCCCCGCTCCCCCATCTCCCCTAGGACCTGAGGCCACCGCCAGGGCCATGGCCAACCTGTGGCCCAGCCTGGCTCGTGCCAGGCCCTGTGAGCGTCCCCAGACTGTGTGCCCGCTGGCTCTTGCACGGCTCCCCAGAACCCCGGGAGTGCCCTGGCCTTGCCCCCCGCCCCCCGCCAGTGCAGAAACACCAGCGTGTCAAGGGCGACAAGCCCAGAACTGGGCGCGCAGCCCTGCGTGGGCCGTGAAGGAGGAGCGCCATTGGGGCGGCCAGGCCTAGCTGCTCCGCCCTGGCCCCCTCCCAGGGCTCCTGCCCCCCCCCCCAAGCCCACCTTGGCAGCCCTCCCACTCCCACGTCCTCTGCCCTTGCAGTGACAATGAGGAGAAGGCCTTCGGTAGCAGCCAGCCCTCTCTCAACGGTGACATCAAGCCCCTGGGCAGTGACGACAGCCTGGCCGACTACGGGGGTAGCGTGGATGTCCAGTTCAACGAGGATGGCTCCTTCATTGGCCAGTATAGTGGCAAGAAGGAGAAGGAGGCGGCAGGAGGCAACGACAGCTCAGGGGCCACTTCCCCCATCAACCCTGCCGTGACCCTGGAGTAACGGCTCCAGCCTGGCAAGGAGACGGGGCTCAGCCCAGGGCCGGGGGGCGCAGGGGAGCCAGAGGCCAAGAGACCCCCGAGCCCAGTGCCTGTGCTATGCCCCTGACCTTGGGGCTGAGGGTTTCCCCTCCCTCTGCCCGCTGTGCCCCGGCCCCGCCCTCTCTGGCCCCGGGCTGGTGGGAGCCTTGACTTTGGGGGCCCGGGAGAGGAGCTCACTGCCCCTTCTTCCCTCCTTACCACCCGTTCCCCAGTTTATTGCCAAATCCCAGCTGCACCCCTTTTTGGGCACACACTGCTTTGCCCCAGCTCAGGGGCAGATCACCCACAAGCCAACAGCCTCAGGCCCTGCCTTTGCAGCCAGTAACTGGGCGCAGAGAGGCGGAGCTTGCGGGAGAGGAAGGAACTCGGACTGGCGCCCAGAGACTGTCCTTCTTGAACCCTTATTGGGGGCAGGGAGGGCAGGGTCTCCCAGGAGCAGGGTTGGCACTTCCCTCCTGTGCAGCAACCCCCCCCCCCCCCGCCCCCAGCCACTGCTGGCTGGGGCTCAGGACACAACTTGGTGTCCCCACCATCTGCTCCACCCGGGCTGGGGGCTGGGCAAGCTGGCTGCAGGTTGCAGGGGAGGCCATCTGGAGAGGCCTGACAGTCCCCGCCCCCAGCGGTGACACCCAGTCACCCCCCCTTCCTCCCACCCCACCCCCCACCCCACGGCTAGCTTTCAGGTGCATCTCATACACAACGCTGCCTTCGGTACCCACCAGACAACATCCAAGTGGCTTCCGTCACGCCGGGGTGAGGGGCGGCACACCTCCCAGGCCCCCCTCTGCAGTCCCGCCCCCCAGTCCACTTCTCAGCCCCCCCAGCCCCCCCGCCCCCCACCTTGGGAATGTAAATACATCGTGACTTTGAAAGTTTGTACCCTCGCCCTTTTCCCATATGCCACTAGTGTGTAAGCAGATGTCGGAGTCTCTAGGTGGTTTCTAGGTTTTCTAGCAATTAGCTTTGATGATCCCATCCCAGGAAAAAGAAAAACAGACAAAAAAAAAAAAAAAAAAAAGGAAAGATGGATTCTCCAGCTCCACTGTGCTCCTGCCTGGGAGCCACAGCCTCCCTGTATGCCTTTGCTTGGTCTGTCGATGAGCCCTTTACAAAAAACAAAAGTATATATATATATGTACATAAATATCAGAATTATAACAAGCAAATAAAATCCCGGAAATGAAACTGAGCCTTTGTCATTTTACCAGACACATCACTTCCCCGTCCGTGTGCCCCATCTCTGAGGCTCTGTCCTTGGGCAGGGACGGCCCGAGACCTGCCAGCTCTGTCCAGCAGCCCTGATCCCCGGCACGGAGCCCAGGAACTCCCCCTGCCCCGGGAGGCCTGTGTGTGGAGGTGGACTCGGGGTGCCTTCTGCTCTTCCTGGGGCTGGGCCAAGGCCCCAGAATTCACCTTGACCAGAAGCCTCTTCCCTGCCTACCATGCACCAAACACTCCGCAGACGCCCGCAAGCGATGCCTGGCTCCCCGGCTCGGCAGAGTCACCAGGGTGAGACCCGGTGGAGCAGTGCTGGGGTCCCCTGAAGCCTTGTGACGCGCTCGAGATGAATGTCCATGAACCCTAAGGGGGCCCACGGGGAGAGCCAGCCGCCCTTGCGGATTTCCCTAGTCATCCGTCCCACACTGTACGAGTCAGGGGGTCTCCAGGCAAACGGGACCAACGGGAGATGGCTGTACATTGCATGAGATTTTTGTAAGAATTGTCTCATGCAACTGTGGGGATGGGCAAGTCCAAGTTCGTAGGACAGGTCGTAAGCTGGGAGCTCCGATGAAGGGTTTCAATGAACTCCCCAGGAGGAGCTGGCTGGCTGAGCAGAGACGGAAATTCCCCCTTCTGACGGCGGAAATGGTCACTTCTTTTAAGGCCTTCGACCGATTGGATGAGATATCTCTCACTGCAGAGGGCAATCTCCTAAATTGACTATAGATGCCATCAGCCATCAACTCACTGATGATTTAAGTCCACGAAATGTCCTCACAGTAGCCATCAGGCCAGTGCTTGCTTGACCAGACAACTGGGCACAGTCACCTGGCTGTGTTGACACATGAGCCTAACCATTGTAGTGCACCTCTTGTCAATATGGCAGCCAGACACATCTCTTTAAACCACACTTAATCTCTAAATAAAAACAATGACATATTATTCACACTGACTTTCCCGAGAATAGGATGCAGGTCCTTGGGTAATATTTACTCTTTTTTTTTTTTTTTTTAATTACATTATGAAAAATATGAGGTCCCATTCAACCCCACCGCCCCCGCCCCCTCTCCCCCCACAGCAACACTCTCTCCCATCATCATGACACATCCATTGTACCTGGTAAGTTCATCTGTGAGCATCACTGCACCCCATAGTCAATGGTCCACATCATAGCCCAGACTCTCTCACGTTCCATCCAGTGGGCCCTGGGGGGATCTATAATGTCCCGTAATTGTCCGTGAAGCACTACCCAGGACAACTCCACGTCCCGAAAACGCCTCCACATCTCCTCTCTTCCTCCCGTTCCCCACACCCAGCAGCCACCATGGCTACCGTTCCCACACCCATTCCACATTTTCTCTGTGGACATTGGATTGGTTGTGTCCATTGCACATCTATGTCAAGTGAGGGCTTAGATTCCATATGGGTACTGGATGCACTCCTCCTGCTTCCAGTTGTAGACACTCTAGGCTCCATGTTGTGGTGGTTGACCTTCTTCAACTCCATGTTAGCTGAGTGGAGTAAGTCCAATAAATCAAAGTGTAGGAGCTGAAGTCTGTTGAGGCTCTGGGCCTGGGTGTCATATTATCAGTCCAGAGATTCAAATCCCCTACATATATCTTAAACCCAGCACCGACTACAATTCCAATAAAGTAGCATGCAAGTCTTGTGAAAAGAGATCCCCTCTGAGTCCAATTCCAACACGCAGAAACACCAGGTCCAAAGAAGGGCTATCTGTCATGGCAGTGAACCCCTTCTGCCATGACCATAGAACCCGTGGGTCTCTTTATCCCTCAAAAGAACCAATACCTGGGGTTGTATCTACCTTATCTGTCTCTTAGACTCTGTTCAGTTGTACATAGGGGTATTCCTTCTGACAACCTCCAGACTCTTTTTTAGAGACTCACAGCCTTATAATCTCATTTCTCCTTTCCATTTCCCCCTTACATTAGGTCAAACAGCTTCCCGAAGTCATGTTATTATATGTAGACAGGTATATTCTGCTGTTCCGCATTGAATCTTTAATTCAAGGTCATTTTCTAGTTGCTTCTTCAGCTGGTATGTGGTAGTGATCCCTCGGTGCCAGGGAGGCTCATCCCCGGGTGTCGTGTCCCACGCTGGGGGGAATGCATCGCATCTACACGCTGAGTTTGGCTGTGAGAGTGGCCACATTTGAGTAACATGCAGGCTGTCAGGAGGAAACCCCCAGGCACAATGCTACTCTAGGCCTTGTTCTTATTGCAGGTGTATAGGCTCAAAAGTGTAACCATTAGTATCACGAGCCCACTGTTGGGCCCTCCTTCCTTCCTGGTTCTTGCCGTTGCACCTGGAGGATTGCCGCTGCTCTCCCAGGGCCCACAACAGTGACCCCCCAGCCAGGAGCCCAGTACCCCCCCAGCTGTTGTTTTTGTTTCCACTATGAGTATATATAGACATTACCATATACCCTGGACATATGCCCTGTATAACTCCCTGTCAACCATATATATCCTGTCAATAACATCCCATATCAGTATTCCTCCGCTGCCATTGTTGAACCACTCTGTGATCCAAAACTTCCCGTAAAGTGAATCCCAACATAATGTCAGCTTCAGAAGAGTCTTAGATCACTGAAATTCATATATACAATATACAGTATTTCCCCAGATCCACCATAAAACCTTTTCCCTTGCACAGCAATAATCTTTTAACTTATTCATATCATATTTCCTGAAACTGATGTACAGATTCCAACACTATAGTTTTCAAACACGGTGACATTTGTGCTTACTATGTGGTCCATATTTTAGGCTGTACAGTTTTCTAAATTTTTTAGTTATCCTATGTTTTGTCTTATGGTTTTCATTATTAGTCTGTCGTCCCCGATATGTTTTTGGTGTAATATTAGCTGTTTTATATTCATCCCCGTGTACTCTCACATAACTCCTCTTTTGCCCCCTTATTTACCTTTGTTCCATCCATTCCACATCCATTTTCCCCTCCCCTTAGGGCCCACAACGCCTGCCAATCTAATACCCTGGGAGCCGTCCTTTCTCACGAGAGATACAGTTCTCTCTATTCGACGGCATTAGTCTTCCCCAGGATATGGGTAATATTTACTCTTAAACTTAACTTCTTTAAGTACTTTGACATGAAACTAGTACAACTTATGTTATATGAATAGGGAAAAGCTTAGGGAAGAAAACAAAGATATTCGTTTTATGTACATATACAAACATACTCATAATAAGACAAGAAATAGGCATGAGCATTACAGGCCTCGGTTCTGTAACTGGCCATGTGATCATAGCTCGTATTTACCACTACCTTCTTCCACTACCCATTCTTTGTTCCCTTTACCCTCCAGCAAGCACCTCAGCTGGCCGTGGTTCTTTGCCTGGTGGGGTGACCCAAATCTTCATTCCTGAAGATTCTGGGCCATCGTTAGTCCTGCTTGGACTGGGTTGTTGAAGTTTTCCATTGACTCTAATCACAGGGCATGGCAGTACTAGGAGAGGCTGTAGATGAGCTCCTGTCTTCCAGGCAAACTCTTCTTTACCCTCATCATGTAGATGCAGTCCATAAATCTTTTTTTTTTAAAAAAAGAGGCCATTCTACCATTCTAACAGGCCAGCTGCTTCAGGATGATAGGGAACGTGGTAAGACCAGGGAATTCAGTGGGCGTGTTCTCATTCCTGCACATCATTTGCTCTGACGTGGACTGCTTGATCAGAAGCAATGCTGTGTGGAATGCCATGGCAGTGCATAAGGCATTCTATAAGCCCATGGATGGTAGTTTTGGCAGAAGCGTTGCATACAGGGAAAGCAAACTCATACCTGGAAGATGTGTCTGTTCAAGTGAGAACAAATCACTGCCCCTTCCATGATGGAAGTGGTCCACTGTAATCAACCTGCTACCCAGGTAACAGATCACCTCTGGGAATGGTGCCATATTGGGAGTTGAGTGTAGGGGTCTCTGCTGCAGGCAGATGGGGCACTCAGCAGAGGCTATAGCCAGGTCAGCGTTGGTGATGGGGAAGTGCGTGTTGCTGAGCCCATGCATAACCTCCGTCCCTATCTCCATGGCCACTTTGCTCATGAGCCCATTGGGCAATGACAGGAGTGGCTGGGGAAAGAGGCTGAGCATTAGCCACAGAGCAGGTCATCTTAGCCACTGGGATTATTAAAATCTTCCTCTGCTGAAGTCACCCTCTGGTGAGCATTCACATGGGACACAGATATTTTCATGGTTTTTTTGCCCACTCTGAAAGGTCTATCCACATGCCTTTTCCCCAAACCTCTTTGTCACCAGTTTTCCAAATTGCACTCTGTATTAGCTTGCCAAAGGGGTGCTGATGCAAAATACCAGAAATTGGTTGGTTCTTATAAAGGGTGTTCATTTGGGGTAGGAGCTTACAGATACCAGGCCATAAGCATAGTTCCTTCCCTCACCAAAGTCTATTTTCACGTGCTGGAGCAAGATGGCTGCCGATGTCTGTGAGGGTTCAGGCTTCCTGGGTTCCTCCCTTCCAGGGTCTTGCTTCTCTCGGGGTTCAGGGTTCCTCTCTTCCCAGGGCTTGCTTCTTCTTGGGATCAGGGTTCCTCTCTTCCTGGGGCTTGCTTCTCTTTTCTCTGTGAGCTAATATGCCCAGAGGAAAAGATCAGTTTACAAACATAATCCAATATTTTTTTTGGGAATTCATCAATAATATCAAACTGCTACGCACTCCTTCCAAGTCCCTGCCCATCCACCAAACCGTTAGTGACAAACCCATGAGTCAGTGTACAAACCCACTTCTGGTCATTTCTCCTTCCAAGCAAAACGAACAACCAGGTGCACTGCTCCAAGTTCTATCCACTGGGAGGACGTCTCCTCACCCCCACCCTTTAGGGATGTCCCATGGGCATGTGGGCCACTTCCACATGTAACATACTTGTGCCTTCAGGAACTGCTTGAGCCCTATCTCATATATGCCACTTCTACTTTGTTATGGAGTGCTTCTGTGCACACACAAATTTATGGTTTGGCAGGTCAGACAACACCCAGCTCATGACAGGCAACTCAGGTCTCATGGTAACCTGATGGCCCATGGTTAAGCATTCAGTCTCCACTAAGGCCTAGTGGCAGGTCAAAAGCTGTTTCTCAAAAGGAGAGTAGTTTTCTGCAGAGGATGGCAGGGCTTTGTTTCAAACTCCTAAGGGTCTGCGTTGTGGTTCTCCTATAGGAGCCTGCCAAAGACTCCAGACAACATCGCTATTTGCCACTAACACTTCCATCACCATTGAATCTGCTGGGTCATGTGGTCAAATTGGCAGTGTACCTTGCACAGCAGCCTGAACCTGTCGCAGCGCCTCCTCTTGGTCTCCTTGCAGGGTGCACTCCTCACGCGTGGGGCTCCCCTACGTGGGGACACCCCTGAGTGGCACAATACTCCTTGAATGTGGCAGCACTGCACATGGGCCAGCTCACCACACGGGCCAGGTGGCCCTGGGTACTGAACCCTGGACCTCCTATATGGTAGGCAGAGGTCTATCAGTTGAGCCACATCCGCTTCCTCAACTTGCAGAACGTTGATGTCAGTTGAATTCACAGCTTCATCAAATTTCTCATGTGAACATAGGGGCATTGATTGGGAAGGAATGGGATCGTGAAACATGGAATTTGGGACATCTGACTGGACTCAGAATCCCCCAGTGACTCTGCACCTCCCTTGCCAGTGGTAATGGCCTGTCTTCCCAGGTGAGGGGACTAGTGTTCTCTTGCTTGAAAACCCTCTAATAACTTCATCTTGGGGAGGTTCCTTGCAAAGGGACACTGGTTCTACTCAAGATCCACTACCACCATCCCTTATTGCCGAAAGATTCATTAGTAGGGTCAAATCTCAGTAGGCTCCAAGGGGACAGACACAAAGTCTGACCCAGGAGTAAATAGCTTATACACCAATATAATTGCAAGATTTTGCTAATATGTATTGGCAGAAACCTTCAAGAATATGTGTGGGAGTGATTTTAAGGGTATTATGGTAAGGAGGATGAATTGACCAACAGTTTTTGATCTGGATGCTATTTACCTGAGATTCTAGGTTTAATGTTAGCCCACGCAACTGGAAGTTACTCTAACAGTTTGCTTGATGAGTTGACTTAAACTTGAACTCAACCATAGCTTAAATTCATAGATATTGAGATGACAGCACAACCTTGGCATGATATGGAGGAAAGAACCTAAAAGTATAAGGAAATAAGACTTTGGTGGTGGACTGATTGGGTGAAACCTGCACCCCTGACCCCCACCCCAACTATATTCCATGAGAAGACCCATAAGACACTGCCTTCATCAAGACACTGAGAAATACTTCAGCGATGGGAGCTTTTCCTCTACAGGCCAGGTATGGAGATGCTGCCATTAACACAGACTCCCTGGTTTCAAGATAGGCACATTTACCATGAGGGGAACAGGGACAAGGTGGTCATCAGAACGTTTTGACCCGCAGGAACTTTGGCAGTGACTGACTAATCTCCAGTTCCCTAGGAATGAACCAGATGGGCAGCCTGGGAAAATGTCACTTGACCACTATAACAGGAAAAACCTCAGGTCTGGAGGCCAAACATCTGACTTAAGTTTCCACCCTGTCTTAGTCTGCCAAAGGGTGCCGATGCAAAGCACCAGAAATCTCTTGGCTTTTATAATGGGGATTTCTTTGGGGTTAAAGTTTAAAATCCCAAGGCCGTGCCAAGTCCAGCTCAAGGCACCGTAAGAGGGGCTTTCTCACCAACGCCAGCTGCCATGTGTTGAGGCAGGATGGTGGACAATCTCTGCCTGGTCTCTCCTTTCCCTCCAGGGCCCCTCTCTCAGACCCAGCTGCCCCGCTTTCTTCCTGATCTCTGCTGCAAGCTGGCCTAGGGCTGGTCTCTTAGGGCTTCCTGTGTCACTCTGGGCTGCTCCGCTCTCTTCCCAAGGTCAGCTGGAAGCTACCAGGCAAAAGGCGCCTCTCTCCTGTGGGGCCTCAGCTGTTTGCACCTTCTCCTTTCTGTCACATGGCAGGACCAAAATGACAGCGCTTCCTGTGTGTCTGAGTGAATGTCTGGTTTATGTCAGACCCAGCAAGAGGGTGGGGACTCAACCTGAATCACACCCACCAACGTAGTTGAATCAAAAAACCCTAAATCAGGGAAGCAGATGTGGCTCAAGGAGTTGGGTACCTGCCTACCACACGGGAGGTCCAGAGTTTGAGAAGATGAGCAAGTCAGTGAGCTGACACAACTGGTTAGCACGGCAAGCTGTCACAACAAGATGATGCAACGAGGAGACAAAAGGAAACACAAAGAGAGATACAGAAGCAGGGAGCAGAGGTGGCTCAAACGACTGGGTGCCTCCTTCTCATATGGGAGGTCCCAGGTTCGGTTCCAGATGCCTCCTAAAAAAAAAAAAAGACAAGCAGACAGAAAGCACACAATGAAAAGACACAGAGAGCAGACGGTAAGTGCAAACAACGAGGGGGAGATAAATTTTTCTAAAAGCCCTAAATGATGCTTAATAGGTAATCTAATCAAAGGTCCCTCAACTGAATTTAATGCAATCAAAGGGTATCACAGCCAGAGGAATAGATTAGTTTACAAACATAATCTTTCTCTTTTGGGGATTCATAAAACAATCTCAAACTGCCACACACTCTTAAGCTGGTTCACAGACCTAGAGCCCTTTGAGTAAAAGGGAAGCTGACTTTCCTTGAAGAGCCTTGCAACACTGCCACTAGAATATACTACAAATCTTCATCTGAGCCTTTCCCAAATGGGCGTGCAGCCATTTACTGGAATGACGGGCCTTGGGGGAAAGGAAAATCCCCAGATCTTTTGGGGATTACTACACTTGTTCTGAACTGACATTGCTTCCTAATAACCCAAAATGTCACTCTGGCCCACCAAAGTGGGAGCATATGGTGATCAGGTGATAGATGGGGTCCAGGTTTGAATTGCAGCAGGTCAGTAGCTTCCTGGGCCCACCTCTTGGCTGCTTAGCCGGTTCCTGAATGTGTAATTTGAATGGATATAGTTGATAACTCTCAAAATTCCCACATTGGCTCTGTGAGCCTGGAGTAAAAGCTTTTGTGGTAACAAGGGTCAAGTGGAAGCCTTTAGAATTTTCTCACCCTACAAAGCTAGTAAGCCAAAAGTAACACACTGTATTCCCAGGGGAGTTGCAATTGTGAGGATCTCTCTCACTTCCTCATTTAACTCATCTATTTGGCCCTGGGCAGAAGGTGGATGGATCTTGGAGAGTGACTGTGGGTTAAAATGATCTTAAAAAATAGTTAAAAATAAATAAATAAAAATCAGAATAATCTTAATCAGGTGGTGCCTACAACTGTAGCTGTTCTTCCGGATGTAGAATCTTCACGGGAGCAAATCATCCCAGCCCCTGGCACCTGGTGCACGCCTCTTGCCCTGTCAAATACTTTTACTCCAAAACAGTTGGCAAGGACGACCAGAATCGCTATTTTTTTTAACCTGGCAGAGCCAACAGTATGCCTTCATGGTCTTGCCTAAGGTCTATGTCATCTCTCCTCCTCTCTGACATAATATAGCACTTGGAGCTGTTGATTGTCTTGACATCCCACAAAACGGTCATACTGCTACCCTTACTGATGGCATCATCCGGGCTGGACAGCAGGAGCAGGAAGTGGAGAGCACTCTAGATGCCTTAGGAAGACACATGCCAAAGAGGGTGGGAGAAACACCCCATGAAAATTCAGGGGCCTGCAACCTCCCTGCAGTTTCTGGAAGTTCGGTGGTCTAAAGCATGAGAAGCTATCCTCTTCAAGGTGAAAGACAAAATGCTTGGGGCCCTTTGGGGATTTTGGAGTGCATATCCCCTACCGGTGTGGTACTGCCAGCCGTTTACTGCCTGGTTTTTAAAGCTGCCAGGGTCGAGTGGGGGGCCAGAGCTAGAGAAAGCCCTGCCCCGAGCCCAGGCTGCAGTGCAGGTCGCTCTTCCCACTGGGCCTTGCAACCCCAGCAGATTCAATAACACTCAAAGTGTCTATGGAAAGTGGTGGTGCTGGGTGGGGCCTTGGAAGCACCAACAGGAGACTCATTGTGCAGAGCACTAGAGCTTTGTAGAAAATCCATGCTCTTTTCTTCCAATAACTATTCTAATTTTGAGAAAACAAATCTAACACCGATGAACGAGGTTGTCGATGTGGGAGGAGTGGGGCAGAGTGAGTAGGGTATATGGAACCTCTTATATTTTTTTAATGTAACATTTTGTGTGATCTATGTATCTTTAAAAAAAGGATGAAAAAATGATTACTGTTAACCACAGGAAAAAAAAGAAAAAGAAAACAGATCTGAATAAAACATACCTTTCTCAAAATATATATATATATGTATAAATAATATAGCCTGTGCATAAATTCAAACTTATTTTATGCCTAGAAAGCCAATTGAGAAGTATAAACTCTATAGGCTTTGGATATTCAGGGAGGATGCCAGCCATATGTGTCAAGCCACCTGGAATGTGGGGGGTTCATGCTAAAAGCTTACCTGGAATGTGGGGGATATATGTTAAGTCAAGTTTACCTCGAGGAAATAACCCACCTAAACGCAGATAAAACACTTGAAGAAACTAACAAAAAGTCCTTTTGCTACAAGCACTGTTTGACTCCCCACTCTTATGTCCTCTGTATAAAAGGAACCCAAAAGTTCTATTTGGGGCTTGGTTTTTATTAGGACAGGAGTCCACCAAGTGTGGCCAGTCAAAACAAACCATCTTCCTTCTCAGAGTTCTTATGTCCTGGCCTTCGATACTGCATACATCCGACTTCTCTGCTACTACATAGCTACTTCCTTTTCTGCTGCCTTCTCCTTTCTCCTTATACTTCATATAATATTTGTTGTGTTTTTTAAAATTTTCAATTTTTTAAATTTCTCCCTACCCCCCCCCCAGTTGTCTGCTGTCTGTGTCCATTCGCTGTGTTCTTCTGTGACCACTTCTATCCTTATCAGCAGCACCGGGAATCTGTGTTTCTTTTTGTCTCGTTGTGTCAGCTCTCCGTGTGTGCGGCACCACTCCTGGGCAGGCTGCACTTTCTTTCGCACTGGGCGGCTCTCCTTACGGGGTGCACTCCTTGCGTGTGGGGCTCCCCTACACAGGGGACACCCTTGCGTGGCAGGGCACTCCTTGCGCACATCAGCACTGCGCATGGGCCAGCTCCACACGGGTCAGGAGGCCCTGGGTTTGAACCCTGGACCTCCCATGTGGTAGGCCGATGCCCTGTCCATTGGGCCAAGTCCACTTCCCATATAATATTTGTTTTGTTGGTTAACACCACAATTTAGTCTCCAGGTCACAGAAGAATCAAGTGGAACTGTGACTTATTTGGAGGAGAAAGTAGCGTCGTCAACACTGGACCATTCTGAGAATGATCCCGAAGATCGTGGGAGCTCTGCGTCTCCCCTCTTTGGAAAGAGGTGTGAGCATGTTTGTAGGAAGGATATTTACACCTCCTTGGGGGGAAACATAAAGGATCATCTTCCTAATGGAAGTTCAAATGTATGTAGAAGGCTTTGTACTGGTGCTGAGAAGCCCAAGGTGGGAGAGGGGTGGCGGGGGCGTCTATGCTTTGAAACCCTGGGGCTCGGACAGAAGAGCGAGAGTAGAAGGCTGCAGGAGAGAAGAGCTGTGCTGCTTCCTGTTTGCTTCCTGTTCCGGTCGCGGTTACCCGGCAGTGACCCTTCGCCTAAAGAGGTTTTTTCCATCTCCAGCTAATTTCAACACTCTCAGAACCAACCAAGTAACACCTCCTCCTCCTCAGAAGTCTGAGTCCCATTTCTTTGTGTGCCCCCCCCTCCAAGTTTCTGTAGTATGGGCAGCAGTCACTGACGTCCTCTCTGAGGAGGTCTCGTTTCCAACTCTGCAGGGCCCCTCCCCAGAGATTCTAAGTGCTGATAACAGAACCATTTCCTTCTTCTGCCCTAGCTTTCAAGGCCGTAGCTGCTTCCTCTCTGCTATCTCGGTTTCCCTTGCTTCTTTCCCTCGCCCAATGCTTGTCTGGCCAATTCTCTCTGTTAAATTCACACTGTTGAAATACTTTGTGTAGTTTCTATATTCCTGGCTGGACCCCAATTTACAGCATACTGTAACAGAAAAATGGGCAAAGCATATGAACATGGAAATTACTGGAGAAAAACTCCAAATGTTAAGAAGCAGAAAAAGAAGCTGCTCAAACCCATTGTTTATCAGAGAAATGCAAGTTGAAACAACAGTGAGGTATCACTTCATACCCATTCTACTGGCAAAACAAGATAAATCAAAACACACACCTAGAAATGCAGGGAAGAAATGCAGGCAGGGATTGAAGATATAGGACATAGGGACACGGGGAGATAGACTGACACAGCCATTCTGGAGAATAATATGTCAATCTAGCCTATGACTCTAAATTCTTTTCCTGCATTATACATCACCAGGACATTTTTCTTTACATGGGTTAATAGGTGCCACATGTAGAAGTTAGAGGCAATCTAGATATCCAGCATGGAGAAAGTAGATAGGACATCATGAAGTTTTATTCAGTATTTGCAAGCAACAAACTAAAAGTAGACACAGCAATAGAGACAGAACCTAAAAACAGTGCTTTATGACTTCTGTATCCAGTAATGGCAAAAGAAATCATTTGAAACAAAACTCCCACTGAGAACAACTTGACAAGCTCACCAAAATAAAGAAGACATCTCTTTTAAAGCATCCAAGTGATAATAGGCAGTAAGAATTATGGGGCCAAGATATGGAAGAAGGAAGAAAATGAGAGAGAAGCTTAGCATTTAAGATGGCTTATCCCCTAGGATAAGGCAGGGGTTCTTAACAAGGGGTCTGTGAGCTTGTATTGAAATTCAAAAAAACATTATTGTTGTGGGGACGTGTTGGTGCAGGTGTGATATATTTATTAAATAATTCACAGTATAGTGTGGACTTATAAGGGGTCCGTGGTTTTTACCTGACTGGCAAAAGGGTCTGGGGAACAAAAAAGGTTAAGAACCCCTGCCCTAGAGCTACTTGCTAATTCCAGAAGAGGCAGCTGAGAAGCTGAGCAGCTGAGCAGAGCTATTGACTAACTCATGAGGCAAAGGGTCAAATTATTGGAGTTCAGACCTCACCAAAAGCTGAGGAGTAAGTGTAAATGGGAAATAGACTGCCCTCTAAAGGACTGTAGCCCAGATTCAAACCATTTCAATCCCTGTAAATTGGATTAAGGTGATCCAGGACTTCTAGTGCCCCAGTTGCTGGCCAGAAGCAAACTGCAATTTTCTCTGGAGGAAGAGAACATCATCCTAGGCCTCAAATTATTTCAACAGTTTTCCAAATACCATGTCCAGCACTCAGTCCAAAATAACCAGGCCATAGGGAAGGGAAACAATGCAATTTTTAAAACTAGAAAAACAACATACCTGATGGAAACAGAACCAAAGGGATTCCAAATAAGGGACTTATCAGGCAGAGACTTTAAAATGATTATTATTAATTTTTTTTAACACAGTCAAGGAAATAAAAAAACAAGATTGAGAAATTCAGCTAACAATTTGAAACTACAAAAAGAATCAAATGGAAATTCCAGGCATAGAAAATACAATAATCAAATTAAGACTCCATTGGGTGGGTTTAGCAGGAGCTGAAATGAACTGGAAGACAGGTCATTATAGCCAGAAGGAACTTTGGAGAGGTAAAAGGATAGCAACAGACAAAGTAAAATGTAAAATGAGCTAAGAGACATAAGGGATACAGAGAGAAAGTCTAACATACATTTAATTGATGTCCCAAAAGGAAAAGAGAGAACAAATTGGGAACAAGTTTCTAGAAGTCATGTAAATCCAAAGCAGAATAAAAGAAAAGAAAACCACACCTAGGGGAGTGGATGTAGCTCAAGGAGTTAACCACCTGCTTCCCATGTACAATGTCCCCGTACCTCCTAAAAAAAACAAAACAAACAAAAAACACACCTAGGCACATGATAGTAAAACTGATGAAAAACAAAGACAAAAAGTAAATCTTCAAAGCAGCTGGCGGTAAGGACAAATCACGTTTAAGGTAACAATTGGACTGATCACCAACTGTTCTATTTCTCAATAGAAACAGTGGATACCAGAAAACAAGGTCTGGTGGTTTGAAGCTGTGTATACCCCAGAAAAACATATTCTTAAATCCAACCCATTCCTGTGGTGTGAACCCACTGTAAGTAGGACTTTTTGATGAGGTTACTTCAATTAAGGTGTGTGTGTGTGTGTGTGTGTGTGTGTGTGTGTGTGTGTGGCCCAGCCCAATCAGGATGGGTCCTAACCCTATTACTAGAGTCCTTTATTAATGGAATGAATTCAGACATGATAGAGAAAGTCACAGGAGCAAGAAGCCGAAATATAACCCGGAAGAGAAGAAAGAGACCAAGAGAGGCTGCCATGTGCCTTTCATATGGAATATGAGGAGTCAAGAATTGCCAACAGGCAGCCCCAGAACACCACAGCATTTGGTGAGAAAGCATCACCTTGATGATGCTTTGATTTGGATATTTGCCTGAAAACCATGAATGAATAAATCCCCAATGTTTAACACAGCCTGTTTCATGGTGTAGCCGTTTGATATGGTTATGAATTCCAAAAATAGATATTGGATTATATTTGCAATTTGGTCTGCGCCTGGGTGTGATTAAGTTATGATTAGGACTTTGATTGGGCCACGTCATTAGAGCGTTGAGCCCCCGCCCCTTGGTAGGTGGAGATTCACAGATAAAAGGCATGGCAAAGGACAGAGTTGGGGGGTTTTGATGTTGGAGTTTGATGCTGAAGCTTTACGCAAGAGCCCCTGGAAATAAGTCACAGAGGAAAAAGAAGCCAGCCCCAGGAAGAAAGGAACCCTGAGCCCAGGAAGAAGCAAGCCCTGGGAAGAAAGGAACCCTGAATGCAGAGAGAAGCAAGCCCTGGAAGGGAGGAACCCAGGAAGTCTGAATCCTTGCGGACGTTGACAGCCATCTTGTTCCAACACGTGAAAATAGACTTTGGGGAGGGAAGTAACTTATACTTTCTGGCCTGGTATTTGTAAGTTCCTACCCCAAATAAATACCCTTTATAAAAACCAACCAATTTCTGGTATTTTGCATACTAGAATTTTGGTATGCAAAAGGGGTATTTTGTACCTTTTCACTGACTAATACACATAGTATTTGCTTAAGCAGCCTAGGAAACTAAAGCACAAGGCAACGATCTATTCACTATGCTGACAATAACTGCTAGCCTCGAATTTTGTACCCAATGAAAATGCCTGTTAGAAATGACAAAAATGGCCATAAATCCTTCCCATCCCTGTACGTACACCATTTTGCCATGTGACTCTGCAGCTCTTCCAACAAAAGGTGGAGTCCATTTGTCACCTCTCAGATGTGGGCTTGGCCAATGTAACATGAAGAAACATTATGCAGAGGCTCAGAAATGTTTGTGCATGGCTGCTTTCTCTCTCGTTGTTCTTTGGAATCCTGTGACTACCAGCACACATGAATATACCTAGGTTGGTCTGCTGGGGTCACCCGCCCCAGTCACCCTTACCATTCCCACCAACCTACCAGTTGACTGCAATCACGTGAGTGAGCCGAGGCAAGACCAAGAGAAGAAGCACCCAGCTAAGCCCAGCCCAACTTGCTGGTCTACATCATTGCATGCTAATAACAATCAATGGGGATGATTAGTGTTTTCTGTGCAACTTTTCTGTAAACCTAAAGCCATTTTACAAGAAAATTTATTATTTAAAAAAAGCTAATTTAAAAAAAAGCTGATGGATAAAATATCCTTCAAGAATGAAGTGAAATAAAGACATTCTCAGGAAGTGGATGTGGCTCAAGTGACTGAGCTCCCATCTACCATATAGGAGGTCCAGGGTTCGATTTCCGGGGCCTCCTGGTGAAGGCAAGCTGGCCTCAGTAGAGAGCTGACCCACACGGAGTGCTGACCCCTGCAGGAGAGCTGACCCGCATGGAGACCTAGTGCAGCAAGATGATACAATAAAAAGAGACACAGAGGAGAGATAATAAGAGATGCAGCAGACCAGGGAGCTGAGGTGGCACAAGACTTTGAGCATTTCTCTCCTACTCTGGAAGGTCCCAGGATTGGTTCCCAGTGCCGCCTAAAGAGAAGACAATCAGACACAGAAGAACACACAGTGAATGGACACAGACCGTAGACAACGAGGGGTGTGTGTGTAAATAAATAAATAAATAAATCCTGAAAAATAAAAATAAAAAAATAAATAAAAACATTTTTGAAAGGGAAGTACTGGTTCAAACCTAGGACCTCATATATGGGAAGCAGGACCTCAACCAGCTGAGCTACTTCTGCTCCCTTCTAAAACATATTTTTTTAAAGATATATTTTTATTTATTTCTCTCCCCTCCCCCCCCCCCAGTTGTCTGCTTTCTTGTGTCCATTCGCTGTGTGTTCTTCTGTATCCACTTGCATTCTTGGCAGAACCAGGAATCTGTGCCTCTTTTTGTTGCGTCATCTTGCTGCATCAGCTCTGTGTGTACTGCGCCACTCCTGGGCAGGCTGTGCTTTTTTTGCATGGAGTGGTTCTCCTTGTGGGGCGCATTCCTTGCATGTGGTGCTCTCCTACACGAGGGACACCCCTGCGTGGCAGGGCACTCCTTGCGCACGGTACCATTGCGCATGCGCCAGCTCCACATGGGTCAGGAGCCCCTGGGTTTGAACGCTGGACCTCCTATATGGTTGGTGGATGCTCCATCAATTGAGCCACATCCACTTCCCTTCTAAAACATTTTGAACAGACCAATAATGATGGTATTACATATAAAAATTTAAGGGATGTAGCTAAAACCATGCTTAGAGAAATTTACAGGCTTAAATACATATATTAGGAAAGAAGAAAATCTATAATGATTTAAGCATCTATCTCAAGAAGTTAGAAAAAGAAATTGTAAATTAAAAAAGAAAGTGGAAAGCGGATATGGCTCAAGCAACTGGGCCCCCATCTACCATATCGGAGGTCCAGGGTTCGATACCAGGGCCTCTTGGTGAGGGCAAGTTGGCCCATGTGGTGAGCTGGCCCATGCAGGAATGCTACCCCCTGCAGGAGTGCTGGCCCGTGCGGAGAGCTGGAGCAGCAAGATGACTCAACAAAAAGAGACAGAGGAGAGATAATAAGAGATGCAGCAGAACATGGACCTGAGGTGTGCAACAGAATGATCGCCTCTGTCCCATTCTGGAAGGTCCCTGGATCAGTTCCCAGAGCCACCTAATGAGAAGACAAGCAGACACAGAAGAACACACAACAAATGGACACAGAGAACAGACAATGGAGGGAGGGGGAAATAAATAAAGTCTTAAAAAAAAAGAAAGAAAAAGGGAAGAAATGGTGACAAAAGCAGAAACTTATGAAATAGAAAATGAACATTCAGTAGAGGATTGGCAGAACCCCCCATTTTTTTAAGAGCAAATGCAATGAATGGTAGGACTACTCAATCCCTAGTACCTCCTATTTTTAAAATGTGTTTCTATATATGAGCACCAAACAGAAAATATAATTTTTAAAAAATTAAGCATATAATAGCATGAAAAATGAAAGAAAAATATTATAAAAATAACCCTAATCTAAATACCTAGACACAAATTTTTCAAAAGATGAATAGTTCCCCTTCAAAATCTGTATTCTTCAGAGAAATTAAAGATTTAAGTAAATGGAAGGGGGAAGCGGATGTGGCTCAAATGATAGAGCGTCCGCCTACCATATAGGAGGTCCAAGGTTCAAACCCTGGGCCTCCTTGACCCGTGTGGAGCTGGTCCATGCGCAGTGCTGATGTGCGCAAGGAGTGCCCTGCCACGCAGGGGTGTCCCTCGCGTAGGGGAGCCCCATGCGCAAGGAGTGTGCCCCATAAGGAGAGCTGCCCAGTGCAAAAGAAAGTGCAACGTGCCCAGGAATGGCGCCACACACACGGAGAGCTGACACACAAGATGACACAACAAAAAGAAACACAGATCCCCGTGCCACTGACAACAGAAGTGGACAAGAAAGAAGAACACGCAGCAAATGGACACAGAGAACAGACAACTGGGATGGGGTTGGTAGGGGAGAGAAATAAAATAAAATAAATCTAAAAATAAAATAAAATAAAGCATATGACTTGGGAAGCGGATATGGCCTATTGGATAGGGCATCTGCCTACCACATGAGAGCTCCAAGGTTCAAACCCTGGGCCTCCTGACCCATGTGATGAGCTGGCCCATGCGCAGTGCTGATGCGCACAAGGACTGCCGTGCCACGCAGGGGTGACCTCTGTGTAAGGGAGCCCCACGCGCAAGGAGTGCTCCCTGTAAGGAGAGCCGCCCAGCACGAAAGCAAGTTCAGCCTGCCCAGGAATGGCGCCGCACAAACAGAGAGCTGACACAACAAGGTGACACAACAAAAAGAGACACAGATTCCCGGTGCCGCTGACAAGAATGCAAGCAGACAGAGAAGAACACACAGAGAATGGACAGAGAGAGCAGACAACTGGTGGGGGGGGAGAAGGGGAGAGAAATAAATAAAACATAAATCTTTAAAGCACATGACTTAATGATTTTTAGTCATTTACAGAGTAGTGCAGTCATCACCACATTCAATTTTAGAATATTTTATGACTTTCAAATTATCCCTTCCACCCATTACAGAAGCTCTGTGTCCCGAATCCTAGCCTGGAGTAACCATTAATCTACTTTCCTATTTCTGAAGATTTGTCTTTTCAGGACATTTCATATGAATAGAACCATGCCATATGTGTTCTTTTTTTTAATTTAAGATTTTATTTATTTTCCCCCTTTCCCCTCCTCCTGCCCTGCTGTTTTTGCTGTCTGTCTTGTCTTCTCTTTTCATTTTCCCTCCTCAAGGATTCACTGGGACTCGATCCTGGAAGCCTCTGATGGGGACAGAGGTTCTCTTTCAATTGCACCACCTCAGTTCTTGGTTTCTGGTGAGCTTCACCTTGACTCTTCCCTTGTCTCTCTTTTGAGGTGTCATCATCTTGCTGCGTGACTCACTTGCATGGGTCACTAGCTCACCACGCAGATACTCGCGTGGTCACTTGCTCTGCACATGGCACTCGCAGGGGCACTGGCTTGCCACGTGAGCACGCTTTCCCTTCTCCTTTTTCCCCAGGAGGCCCCAGGGATCCAACCCAGGTCCTCCCATATGGTACGTGGAAACTCTATCACTTGAGCCCCATCAACTTCCCAATATGTGTTCTTTGCATCTGGCTTCTTTCCCTTAGAAAAGGGAGATTCATCCATGTTGACGAATGTATCAGTACTCCCACTATTCCATTTTTTAAAAAAGATTTATTTTTGATTATTTCTCTCCCCTTCCCTGCCCGCCCCACCAGTTGTCTGCTCTCTGTGTCCATTTGCTGTGTGTTCTTCTGTGTCCACTTGTATTCTTGTTAGTGGCACCCAGAATCTGTGTCTCTTTTTGTTGCGTCATCTTGCTGCATCAGCTCTCCATGTGTGGAGCGCCACTCCTGGGTGGGCTGCACATTTTTCACGCTGGGCGGCTCTCCTTATGGGGCACTCTCCTTGTGCTTGGGGCTCCCCTACACGGGGGACACCCCTGCGTGGCACAGCACTCCTCGCGCACATCAGCACTGCACATGGGCCAGCTCATCACATGAGTCAGGAGGCCCTGGGTATGAACCTTGGAGCTCCCATGTGGTAGGCAGTCGCCCTATCTGTTGGGCCAAATCTGCTTCCCTATTCCATTTCTTTTCATAGCTGGATCACGTTCCATCTCCATTTTGCTTATCCTTTCACCAGTGGATGGACATTTGGGTTGCTTCCAGTTTGGGGCTAAGATGAACGTTCACATAAAAGTCTTCTGTGGATATAAGTTTTTGTTTCTCCTCGGGATACACCTAGAAGTGGAATTGCTAGATCATATGGTGTGTTTGGTTTTTTTTTTAATATGGTAAATTTATGCTTAACCTTTTAAAGAAACTGCCAAACCGTTTTTCAAAGTGACTACATCACCAACAATGTATGAGGGTTCCAGTTTCTCCACATCCTCTCCAACACTTTTTTTATTGTTTTTGATTCCAGCCATCCTAATGGGTGTGAGGTGGCATCTCGTCAAGGTTTTTAATTGCGTTTCCCCAATGACTAATATGATGAACATCTGTTCACGTTCTTATCAGCCATACATGTATATTCTTTGGGGAGATGTCTATTGAAATCCTTTGTGTTTTTAAAAGTAAACTTTTAATTTTGAGATAAGTGTAGATTGACATGTAGTTGTAAGAAATATTACAGAGAGATGTCCCAAGCCAGCTTTCCCTTGTAGTTGTATCTTGCAAAACTGTAGGACAATACCACTCCCAGGATATTGATGCGGATACAACCAAGATCCAAAACTCAATCAAAATAAGCGACCCTCATGTTGCCCTTTCATGGCCCCACTGACCCCACTCTCTCAACGTCTGGCAGCCACTAATCCTTTCTCCGTTACTATAATTTTGTCATTGTAAGAATGTTACATTAATGGAATCATACAGTCAATAACCTCTTAGGACTGGCTTTTTTCAATCAGCACAATTCTCTGGAGATTTGTCTCTGCTATTGCGTGTATCGGTAGTTCATTCCTTTACATTCTTTTTTTAAAAAATTTATTAATTTATAAATACTGTCTTTTTAAAAAAGATATATAGATCACACAAAATGTTACATTAAACACCATAAGAGGTTCCCATATACCCCACTCCACCCTCTCACCGCCCCCACTCCTCCCACATCAACATCCCCTTTCATCAATAAGGCTCATTCATTGCATTTGGTGAATGTACCCTAGAGCACTGCCACATGGCATGGACCATAGTTTACATTGTAGTTCACATTCTCCCCCAGTCCATCCAGTGGGGTATGGCAGGATATACAATGTCCTGCATTTGTCCCTGAAATATCATTCAGGACAATTCCAAGTCCTGAAAATGCCCCATATCACACCTCTTCCTCCCTCTCCCTGTCCTCAGCAACTCCCGTGGCCACTGTCTCCACATCAATGATACAATCACTTCCATTGTTAGAGTCACAACAGTTCTATAGTAGAATACCAGCAAGTCCACTCCAATCCATATTATATTCCTCCATCTTGTGGACCCTGGGATGGTGATGTCCACTCCACCTCTACATCGAGAGGGTCTTAGATCCTACATGGCTGATGGATACAATTCTCCTGCTTTCAGTTGTGGACACTCTCAGTTTTCTGGTGTGGTGGCTGACAATTCTCACCTCCCTGTCAGCAGAACTGGGTATGTCCAATGAACCAGGGAGTAGGTGTTGCAACTCTGCTGAGGCTCAGGGCCCAGCTGGCCCATGGACAGTCCAGAGATTCAAGTCCCCTGAGCATACACCAACCCCAGCACCAACCACAGGTTCAGTAAAAGTGACAGAAGAAGCATGTGTAGAGAGGTCATAACTGAGTTCAACTCCATCACATTCAGGACACAAATTCAAAAGTAGGGCCCACTGACAAGGCACTGAACTGCAGAGCCATCTGTCATGACCATAAAACCTGTGTGTCTCCATAGATCTCAGAAGCAACACTACCTGGGGTTGTATCTACTTTGGTAGTCCCTGGGATCCTGCTGAGACATGCGAAAGCACGACCCCTCTGATGGTCATGCTTACACACAACTCATTTTGAAGTCTCTTAGCAATATAAACTAATTTGTCTTACCATTTCCCTCTTTTATTCAAGGTCTTTTTCTAGTTGCATTACCAGCTGGTGATGGTAGTAATCCCTTGGTGCCAAGGAGGCTTATCCCTGGGAGTCATGTCCCACACTGGGGGGAAGATAATGCATGTACATGCTGAGTTTGGCTTTGAGAATGGCCACATTTGAGCAACATGGAGGCTCTCAGGAGGTAACTCTTAGGCACCCTGCAGCTCTAGGCCTAGTTGAAATTTCAAGCACACAGGCTCATAAGCATAGTTATCAGTATCAAGGTCCCATCATTGGACCATCCTTCTTCACTGGTCTTTGTCCTTGCACTTGGGGGATTGTTGCTGTTCCATTGGGGAATATGACTGAGCTCCCCAGGATGGGAACTCAGCACTCCCTCAGTTGTCATGTGTAACTCTATCCAGTATGACAATACCCAATGAACATATGAACATACATATCTACATACCCTATATGAATGCCCTGGAGAACTCCCTCCCACCCATACATCCCCCCATCAAAGAAACCCCACACCAGTGTTCCTCCACTGCCATAGTTGAACCTCTCTGTGATCCAAAACTTCTTTAAAAATTAAGCCTAATATATTGCCAAATTCAATTAGTAGGCAAGTGAAATAGTATTGACAGGTTTAAAGATTAGAAATAGAATACATAATAACTTAGAAAAACTAAAATAAAGTAAAAAATAAATTGGGGTATTAAAAAATGAAAAAATATCATAAAACTTTGTTTTTGATGTTTTGTTTTTCATCACAGTAATAGGTGTTGCCCTGCATGTACAGAGGCAAGGCAATCTCCTCCATTCCTTCCTCAGTGTCTACATCCTTTTTTTTTAAATTTTGTTTTCTAAAAAGTTTTAGATCACAGTGAAGTCACATATACAAAATAGGGGACTCCCATATACCCGACATCAAACCCTTTTCCCACTTCCCCAGCAATGATCTTTTTACATGTGGATGTTATATTTGCTACAGCTGATGCAGAGATTTTGAAACATAGCTACCAACGCTGACTCCATTATGACTTACATTATGGTTTATATTTTAGACTGTACACTTTTCTAAATTTTTGGTGAAATTTAACATGGTTTATATCCATTGTTGCATGATCTTGTTGGACACTTCCATTGCCCTCCAGTTACTCCCACTTCAAGCTTCACTGCTTGAGGCACAAGATTCATAGATACTTACAATGCTGAGGGCTTGACACTCTAGTCTGTCCTTCCCCATTGGGAGCCACCCATGCTCTCAAGAGACACCCTCTCCTTTGAGAATATCAGTCCACCCTAGGATGGGGGTACAACATTTTCCCTCTCATTGTATGTGTCCCCGCTCACTGATATAATACAATATGACAAGATGAGCTATCATACACTCTCTAGAAACCTGCCCCAGGTGAATACTGTGCCAGATGTCCCTCATCAAACACCTTAAACAATTAATCCTTCCTTATTATATTTTCTAAAGAATTTTCTCAACATTATGGTTTCAACCACATACCTGACAATCTCCCATGTTCACCTGCTCACCTAAACCCTTCCCCCTATTCTATGGACCATCTGACCCATCCTCCCAACCCTAGCCCTCCTCAAGCCTGCAAAGCCCCACCCAATAGTATCCCTATGCCCACGTCTTATCCCTTCACCACACTACTACTTATCTCTACTTTATCATAGATTTCACCCGTATAGGCATCAGCTCACAACCTTACTCGTCCCCCTATTTCCTGTAAGCCTATCATCCAGTCTCTAGCTCTCTGAGACAGCTTGATTGGCTTAATTCATATCAGAGAGGTCACGTAGTATTTGTCCTTCAATGCCTGGCTTGCTTCACTCAACAAAAGGTCCTCAAGATTCATCCATGTTATCCCGTGTGTTAGAACTGTATTCCTTCTTACAGCTGAGTACTATTGTTTATCTACTCATCTGTTGATGGGCATTTGGGTTGATTCTAACTTTTGGCAATAGTGTATATGAACATTGATGTGCATGTATCAGTTCGTGTCCTTGTTTTCCAGCTCTTCTGGGTATATACCCAGTAACGGAATTGCTGGGTCATATGATAAATATACAGCTAGTATTTTTAGGAACTGCCAAACCGTCCTCCAGAATGACTGGATCCTTCTACCTTTCCACCAGCCATGGATGAAGATTCCCATTCCTCTGCATCCTCTCCAACACTTGTAGTCTTCTGGTTTTTAAATAGCTGCCAGTCTAATGGGTATAAGATGGTATCTCACTGTAGCTTTGATTTGCATTTCCCTAATAGCTAGTGATGTTGAGCATCTTTTCATGTGTTTTTTAACCATTTGTATTTCTTCTTTGGAGAAGCAGCTGTTCAAAAGTCCTGCCCATTTTTTGAATGGGTTGTTTGTCCTTTTATTTTCAAGATATAGGATTTCTTTATATATGTTGCATATTAGGTTCCTATCAGATACATGGTTACCAAATATTTTCTCCCATTGGGTAGGCTGTCTTTTCACTTTCTTGATAAACTCTTTTGAGGTGTAAAAGGCTTTAATTTTGAGGGGGTCCCATTTATCTATTTTTTCTTTCGCTGCTCATGCTTTGTGTGTGAAGTTCATGAAGCCATTTCCTATTACAAGTTCCTGTAGATGCTTTCCTACATTGTCTTTCCAAGGTCTTTATGGTCCTGGCTCTTATATTTAGATCTTTGATCCATCTTGAGTTGACTTTTATATAAGGTGTGAGATGGTAATCCTCTCTCATTTTTTTGGTTATGGGTATCCAGTTCTCCAAGCCCCATTTGTTGAAGAGGCCATTCTTTCCCAGTTGAGTGGGCTTTGTGGCCTTGTTGAGTATCAGATGACTGTATATGTGAGGATCTATATCCGAACTCTCATTTCGGTTCCATTGGTCCATGTGTCTATCCTTCTTCCAATATGATGCTGTTTTGACCACTATAGCTTTGTAGAATGTTTTAAAGCCAGGTTGTGTGATTCCTCTAATTTCATTTTTCTTTTTCAATATGTCTTTGGCTATCTGGGGCCTCTTATCATTCTAAATAAATTTCATAGTCAGTCTTTCCAGTTCAGTAAAAAATGCTGTGTTGATTTTTATTGGGATTGCATTAAAACTGCTGATCAGTTTCAGTAGGATAGACATCTTAATGATATTTAATCTTCTTATCCACGAACAGGGAGTATTCTTCCATTTATTTAAGTCTTCTTTGACTTCCTTGAACGGTGTGTAGTTTTCTGTGTATAAGTCTTTTACATCTTTAGTTAAAAATTTATTCCTAGGTATTTGATTTTTTTAAATTTACTATTGTGAATGGTATTTTTTCTTGATTTCCTCCTTAGATTGCTCATTATTGGTGTACAGAAATCCTACTGATCTTTGCACATTGATCTTATAACCTGAGACTTTACTGAACTCATTTGTAAGTTCTAGAAGCTTTGTTGTAGATTTCTCAGGTCTTTCTATGTACAGGATCATGTCATCTGCAAATAGTGAAATTTTGACTTCTTCCTTTCCAATTTGGATGCCTTTTATATCTGTTTCTAGCCTCAGTGCTTGATCAAGTACGTCTAACACAATGTTGAATAGGAGCAGTGATAGTGGGCACCCTTATTGATTGATTTTCTTATGTTGAACCATCCTTGCATACCAGGGATGGAACCCACTTGGTCATGGTCATTTAATGTGTTGTTGAATACAATTAGCAAGTATTTTGTTGAGGATTTTTAGCATCTAGGTTCATTAGAGAGATTGGTCTGTAATTTTCCTTTCTTGTGGTGTCTTTGTTTGGCTTTGGTATTAGGGTAATGTTGGCATCATAGAATGAGTGAGGCAATGTTTCATCTATTTTGAATTTTTGGAAGAGTTTAAGCAGGATTGATGTTAGCTCTTTCTGGAATGTTTTGAATTCACCTGTGAATCCGTCTGGCCTGGGGTTCTTCTTAATTGGGAGGGTTTTAATGACTGTTTCTATCTCTTAACTTGTGATTGGTTTGTTAAGATCCTCAATTTCTTCTTTCATCAAGGTAGGCTGCTTATGTGTTTCTAGGAATTTGTCCATTTCCTCTAAATTGTCCTTCTTGTTGGCATATAGTTTTTCAAAGTATGCTTTTATGATAGTCTTTATTTCTGTGGGGGCCAGTGGTGATATCCCTTTTCTCATTTCTTATTTTGTGTATTTGCATTGTCTCTCTTTTTCCTTTGTTAGTCTAGCTAAGGGTTTGTCAATTTTATTGATCTTTTCAAAGAACCAGCTCTTGGTTTTGTTTATTTTTTCTATTGCTTTCTTATTTTCTATTTCATTTAATTCTGCTCTGATCTTTGTTCTTTCTTCCTTTCTTCTTCCTTTGGGGTTAGTTTGTTCTTGTTTTTTTCACTAATTCCTCCAAGTGTGCAGTTAGGTCTTCAATTTTAGCTCTTTCTTCTTTTTTGATGTACAAATTTATGGCTACAAATTTCCCTCTCAGTACAGCTTTTGCTGCATCCCATAAGTTTTGATATGTTGTGTTGTAATTTCCATTAGTTTCAAGGTAATTACTGATTTCTTTTGAGATTTCCTCCTTGTCCCCATTTGTCTAAGAGTATGTTGCCTTTTTTAAAAGTTTTTTTTGTGCCTCCCTCCCCCCCCACTCCAGTTGTCTGTTCTCTGTGTCTATTTGCTGTGTGTTCTTCTTTGTCCGCTTCTGTTGTTGTCAGTGGCATGGGAATCTGCGTTTCTTTTTGTTACATCATCTTGTTATGTCAGCTCTCTGTGTGTGCAGCACCATTCCTGGGCAGGCTGAACTTTCTTTCGTGCTGGGCAGCTCTCCTTACAGGGCACACTCCTTGAGCGTGGGGCTCCCCTACGTGGGGACACCCCTGTGTGGCAGGGCACCCCTTGCGCACATCAGCACTGCGCATGGGCCAGCTCCACACGGGTCAAGTCGGCCCAGGGTTTGAACCGTGGACCTCCCATGTGGTAGACAGATGCTCTAAGCACTGGTCCAAGTCCGCTTCCTGAGTATGTTGCTTAACTTCCATATCTTGGTGTCTAATCTGGGTCTCTGGCCCATGCAGATTTCGAACTTCACTCCACTGTGGTCAGAGAAATTATTTTGTATGATCTCAATCCTTCTGAATTCATTGAGACTTTCTCTGTGGCCTAGCACGTCATCTATCTTGGACAATGATCCATGTGTACTTGAGAAAAATGTATATCCCGCTATATTTGGGTATAATGTTCTGTGTATGTCTATTAGGCCCAGATCCTCTAATATATTATTCAAAGTCTTTGTTTCTTTATTCATTCTCTGTTGAGATGTTTTAATGGTAATAATGGTGTATTAAAGTCCCCCACTGTAACTGTAGAGGCATCTATTCCTCCACTTAGTTTTTCCAGTGTTTGCCTCATGTATTTCGAGGCACCCTAAATAGGTGCATAAATGTTTATGATTGTTCTTTCTTCTTAGAAGATTACCCCTTTTACTAATATGTAGTGTCCATCTTTGTCTCTTAAAATGTTTTTGCATTTAAAGTCTATTTTGTCTGATATTAGTATAGCTACTCTGGCCCTTTTTTGGTTATTGTTTGCTTGCAAAATTGTTTTCCAGCTGTTCACTTTCATCGTCCTTGAATCCCTGGGTCTAAGGTGGGCTTCTTATAGACAGCATATATTTGCTGCATGTTTTTCTTTGTCCACTTCTGTTGTTGTCAGTGGCACGGGAATCTGTGTTTCTTTTTTTGTTGTGTCATCTTGTGTCAGCTCTGTGTGTGTGCGGCGCCATGCCTGGGCAGGCTGCACTTTCTTCTGTGCTGGGCGGCTCTTCTTACAGGGCGCACTCCTTGCGCGTGGGGCTTCCCTATGCGGGGGATGCCCCTGCATGGCACAGCAGTCCTTGCGCGCATCAGCACTGCTCATGGGCCAGCTGCACACGGGTCAAGGAGGCCCAGGGTTTGAACTGTGGACCTCCCATGTGGTAGACGGATGCCCTAACCACTGGGCCAAGTCTGCTTTCCTGTAGACAGCACATAGATGGGTCATATTTCCTTATCCATTCTGCCAATCTGCGTCTCTTGACAGGTGAGTTTAATCCATTGACATTCAGTGTTATTACTCTCAAGGAACTACTTACATTAGTCATTATATTTTCTTTGGATTTCTGTACGCTTATGTTGTTTTTATTTCTCTTTTTTCCTTTTTGGTTGTTCTCACACTCTCCTCTCCTCCAACTCTGTCTCTCCTGTTTTTTTCGTTCCTCCTACAGGACTCCCTTTAGTATTCCTTGAAGGGCAGGTTTCTTATTGGCATGGTCTCTTAGTTTCTGTTTATCTGTGAATATTTTGAACTCTCTGTCATTTTTGAATGCCAGCTTTGATGGATAGAGTATTCTTGGTTGGAAATTTTTTTCTTTTAGGACTGTGACTACGTCATACCACTGCCTTCTTGCCTCCATGGTTTCAGATGAGAAATCAGCACTTAACGTTATTGAGCTTCCCTTGTATGTGATGGTTCTCTTTTCCCTTGCAGCTTTCCATATTTTCTCTTTGTCTTGAGTGTTGGATAATTTGACAAGTATATGTCTTGTGGTAGGCCTGTTGGGATTTATACTGTTTGGGGTGTGCTGTGGTTCTTGGACATGTACATCTATCTCCTTCAATAGGTTTGGTAAGTTTTCAGCTATTATTTTCTCCAATA
Organism: Dasypus novemcinctus; assembly: GCF_030445035.2. NCBI lineage: Eukaryota > Metazoa > Chordata > Mammalia > Cingulata > Dasypodidae > Dasypus > Dasypus novemcinctus. The sequence goes on from NC_080704.1 coordinate 179,371,098, forward strand.
CCCCTTCTGTCTCCTTTCCCTTCGCTTCTTCTGGGATGCCCATAATGCATATGTTTGTGCTTTTTGTGTTGTCATTCAAATCCCTAAGTCCCTACAGGATTTTTTCTATCTTTTTATCTATCAATTGTACAATCTGTTTGATTTCAGATGGACTGTCTTCCACATCACTAATTCTTTCCTCTGCTTCTTCACATCTGCTGTTATTTGCTGAGAGTGTATTTCTGATTTCTTGAATGGTGCCATTCATCACCATTATATCCATTATCTTTTTGTGTATGTTTATAATTTCCTCAGTATGCTCTCCAAGTGTTTTCTTAATATCCTTAATCTCTTCCTTCACTTCATTAAATTGGTCCATGATATTTGATTGGAGAGTTTTAACTAGTTGTTTGATGTTCTGTTCCTCTTCCTGGTTTTTAATTTGTTCCTTGGACTGGGCCATGTCTTCCTGATTATTGGTTTGGTTTGTGCCTTTTTGTTGTTGTCTGTTCATCATTTTATCTTGGTGGCTTCATTCAGTTGATTAGCCTCTCCCTCTAGTCTTGGAGGTTTTTTTAGGTGCTATTTTTGTGTGTGTGTTAATTTTTCTCTTTGACACTTTGTTCTTCTTATTCTATTACATTGTTGTTATCTAAGTTACTTTGAATGAAAAAGATTAGGGCCAGGGAAAGCAAAAGAGGTAAGAAAAGATAAAGCATAATAGTTGTAGTGGTGGTAAATGTTAGCAGAAGAACCATATAAGACTTAGAAGAATAAATACCGAATGCATGTAAGCAGTGTGGAGTACCTACGGTGAAATGGGAAACTGAATATGGAGAAGATATGGTATGAATTAAAAGGCTAGCATGATCAGGAGAAAGGAAAAGAGAAAAGAAAGGGCAATAAGATGAAGAGTTAATAAAAGATAGAAAACAGAATAGAAGTGTTAGAAATAAAAAGCCAGAAAAATTGAGGGCTAAACAAAGAGAGGGAATGTAAGAGCAACAACAGAAGGTGGAATATAAAAAGATGTAGGAAGGAGAAGAGATAGCATTGGTAGCCAAAATCAGTACACTCAGAAAAGGGAAGGTTGAGGATGAGGAAGCACAGCAAACAATAAACAAGCCGGCAGCACCTAACTGAAAAAAGGGAAAGAAAGAAAGAAAGAACAAAGATAACAAGAAAAACAAAACACACAAGCTATCAACCAAACAAAAAAAAACAGACTTCCTTCTTAAGCTGTTATTTAAGGAAAATAAAAGACCCAAGGGAAGGTAATACAAGAATATTATCTACGTTTTTCATGTCTCAAAGTAACAGCTAATATCCCCGTGGGTCACTACTCTAAGAGGAGCTGGGAACTAAAGCAGAGACCTTGCTCCACTGAGCCAAACCCTCTTTCTGGGTCAACCTGTTCTACAAAAAAAGTCCCCTTGGGGGCAGGACCGACTCTTTGCAATTGAATGAACTGATTAGGAATCTGCCCTTCCCCCTTTCTCCCTTTCTCCCTTTCTCCCTTCCCTCTCTCCCAGGGCAGCAGGAAGCCTGTGTGAGAGCTCCCCTCTGAACTTCAGACGGGACCCTGATGAACCAAATCACCATGGAGAATAATGACTCTCAGTCTCTTTGAGAGAGAGCACCCACACCTTGCCAGGAACCATAAATATGCTCTTGGAAGCCTACCCCAAGCCCCTCCTCCTGTCCCCCTCCCTAAGGTGTGTTGCACAGGACTAGTTAATTGCCTGGCTCCACCTTCTCCCAGATATAACCCACAGAGGTTAGGTAAATCAGGTTGCCTCTGCTGATTCACCTCTCCCCTCTTCCTGTTTCTCCTCAAGCCAGCTATGCTCCTCAAAGCTCAAAAAGGGGTGTCAGGACAATTGAACCTGTACTCTAGTAGGATCCCTCTCTACCTGTCACCAGATCCCTCCCACTCTTGTAGTTTTTCTCCTCCGGCTGTGTGATCTTCGAGGTTGGGGAACCAGCTTCTTGCCCTGGGGGAGGGCCAGAAACCCACGACTTTACCTTGAGCAATCACTCTTCTTGTCCTTCTCTCTCCAGATCGATGTCCAACAGCGTCCTGCTTTTTGGGTTCCCAAAACAGCTCACTCAGGCAGGATTTTGTCCCCACTCAGCCGCTTATTTTTGTAGAAGTGATGATTTGGGTGCTCTTACTCTAATGCCATCTTGCCCCGCCTTCCCCTTTACATTCTTGGGTTGGATTCCATGGTATGGATGGCCCACCAGTTTATTTAACCAGTTGCCCATTCGAGGACATCTGGACTGTTTCCAGTGTGGGGCTATTATGAATAGAGCTGCTATAAACATTTGTGTTGGGGATGGGATCACGTCCCCCACAAAAGGCATGTTCAGGTCCCCAGCCCTGGCCCTGTGGGTGTCAATAGGACCTTGCAAGATGTTAGGAGTGAAAGTGTGCCCAAACTGTTTCCAGTTTCTCTGCATCCACACCAGGGCTTGCTGTTGTCACTGTTTTTTTTTAAGATATTCTGTAGGTGTGTAGGGTTGTTTGTTTTTTTCAATTCCCCCCACCCTCGCCACCTGCGCTCTCGCTGTCTACTCTCTGTGTGCATTCACTGTGTGTTCTTCTGTGTCTGCTTGTCTACTCATCTTCTCTTTAGGAGGCACTGGGAACTGATCCTGGGACCTCTGACATGGAAGAGAGGCTCCCAATCACTTGAGCCATCTCAGCTCCCTGGTTTGTTGTGTCTCTCATTGTCTCTCCTCTTTTTTGTTGTTGTTGCATCATCTTGTTGCGTCAGTTCGTGGCATGGGCCAGCTCTCTGTGGCACAGGCCAGCTCTGCCTTCACCAGGATGCCCCGGGTAACTGAACCTGGGTCCCCGCATGTGGTGGATGGGAGCCTAATCGCTTGGGCTGCATCCACTTCCCATGTGTAGCGTTTTAATTTGCATTTCCCTCAAGGCTATTGATTTTGAACCTCTTCTTTGGTGAGATGTTTGTTCATCTTTTTTGCTTACTTTCTAATTGAATGGCTATTTTATTTATGATTGAGGTGTTTTGGGTTTTTTTTTGCAGTACCGGGGATTGAACCCAGGACCTCATACATGCAAAGCAGGATCTCAGCCACTGAGCTACACCTGCTCCCTATGATTGAATTTTTGAGAATTCTTTATGTATTGAAGATGCTAGTCCTTTGTAGGCTATGTGATTTGCAAATATTTTCTCAGTCTGTAGCTTGTCTTTCCATCCTCTTAACAAGGTCTTTTGGAGAGCAGAAGTTTTATATTTTTTTGGAGTCTGATTTATCAGTGTTTCCTTTTGTGAAGCAGGCTTTTAGTATCAAGTCTAAGAACTCTTTGCTTTGCCCTAAGGTCCCTAAAATTTTTTCCTATGATTGAAAAGAAAATGGTCTTATAATTTTACATTTTCTATTCAAGCCTATGATCCATTTTGAGTTAATTTTTGTATTTCCTTCCTTCTGCTTACTTTGGGCTTATTTAGCTCTATTTTTCCTAGGTTCTTGAATTGGGAGCTTAGATTATTGATCGTAGACTTTCTCCGTTTTCTGACGGATGCCTTTAGTCCTATAAATTTCTCTTTCAGCACAGTTTGGGCTGTGTCCCACGATTTTTGTTATGCTCCATTTTCATTTTCATCCAGTTCATTGTATTTTCTTTTTATTTCCCTTGAGACTTTCTATTTGACCCACAGCTTGTTTACAAGTGTGTTTGTTTCGTTTCCAAGTGTTTGGAGATTTTCCTGTTATCTTTCCATTATTGATTTCAGGTTGGAGTCCCTTGTGGTCGGAGAACACACTCGGTATGATTTCAATTATTTTAAATCTGTTGAGGTTTGTCTGCTGCCCTTATACCTCCGGGTGGTGGGGAAAGTCCTGAGTCCCCGTGAAGCTTCCTCTGACATCACCCTGGCGTGGAGGGGGAGGGGAGCCTTATTTTTGCAGGGGGCAGGTCCCAGCTTTCCCCGTGGCCTCCACCGTCACTGCAGGTAGGAGAGGTTTGTTACTGGTCAAAGGGGATGGAAGCGCCAGCTCCCTACTCAGCCTTCTCTGACACCACCCTGGTGGGGAAGTCGGGGTGCCTCGTTACAGCCTGCAGAAGGGTGAATCTAGGCCTTCATGGCTTGGGTGCGACTGGGGCCACAGTGTTTTCTGTGGCATTTGGTGGGCCTAGAACAGGTATTGTCTAGCCATGTTCTCTTGCCAGGCCGCCTCTTTCCTGGTCCTTTGTCCACAGAATGCCTAGAGGCTTTATTTTCAGCTGCCCGTGTGGCATTTCCAGGAAGCCTGCTTCTTGGGCTCCAAATCTCGGTGACCCAAGGCTAAAAGGAAACGAGGAGGGAGCTCAGCACAGCATTGTTTCCTGAATCTCTAGCCCGCCTGCCTTCTCTTCACCGGCTTGTTTTCTGTCTACTGTACAGAGTGCTGAGCTGTACTTAGCCGGAGGAATGTGAAGTTCAAATGCACTCCATCTCCCCGGAAGCCCTTCTGCCCACTTTCGGTTGGGTCATTTGTCTGCTCGTTATTCAAGTTTGGGGACCCTTCACCTATTCAGGATACAAGTCCTTGATCAGTATCCTCATGCCAGCCCTGCAGCCTGAATGGCTGTAACCTTGTAGGAAGTTTTGAAATTGAGAAGTGGGAGGCCTCCAACTTGCTTCTTTGGTTCTCGAGATGGTTTTGGCCAGTCTGGATCCCTTGCATTTCCAGCTGAATCTTAGGGTCCGCTTGTCGGTTTCTCCAAAGAAGCCAGCTAGGATTTTGAGAAGGATTATATTGGCTCTATAGGTCCATGTTGGGAGAATTGTCATCTTAATAATATTGAGTCTTCCAACCTATACATTCTTGAAAAGGAGAGACAAGGGGCAGCAGGTGTAGCTCAGTGGTTGAGCACTGGCTTTCCATGGACAAGATCCCGGGTTCAATTCCTGGCCCTATACCTCCAAAAAAAAAAACCCACAAAAAAACGAAACAGAAAGACAAGGTGGGGAGACTTATGCTAGTGGATATTGTCAAGACCCACTCTCAAGCCACTGTAAATCACACTGTGAATTATCAACACATGGGGAAGGGCAGATAAGCAGGCCAATGGATTAGAATAGGGAGTCCAGTAGAAGAAACATGCATATGGGGACACTTGATTTACAACTGAGGTAGCACTTCAGGGCCATGGAGAAAAGACATCTTGCCACTCAATGGAGCTGTGTTGATTGAATATGGATAGCCCTAGGGAGAAAACTCTTGACCACTACCTGACTCTAGAAAGAAAACGCCATTCGAGGTGTATCACAAATCTGAAAATGAAAGGCAGAACAATGAAAGCTTGCAGAAGACAAACCAGAGACTATCTTCCTGACTTGGAGTCGGGAAAGATTTCTTAAGCAGGACACAAAACACTAACCTTAAGGGGCAATATTGAGAAATTCGTGTTTTCTGAGCTTGGCCATCATGTGGCCAAGTGGCTCCTCTTCCCCTGTCCCCATCCCCTCCCCCACAACGTGGCTTCTGCTCAGTCTCCAGGTTCTCCCCAGCTCTCACAGTTCCTGGTGTGTACTTCGTTTCTGGGCTTTTCTGAGATCTGCTGCCCCCTGGCTATTTTGCTATTCTCCTTGCACTAATTGCACTTAATCCCAGGAAGCTTCTGTTCCAGCTCTTCCTGATCCTCCTTAGGATCAAAAAGATACTGGTTTAAGGAAGCGGATGTGGCTCAAACGCCTGGGCTCCCATCTACCATATGGAGGTCCAGGGTTCGATTCCCGGGGCCTCCTGGTGAAGGTGAGCTGGCCCACGCAGTGAGCTGGCCTGAGCAGAGAGCTGGCGCAGCAAGATGACGCAACAGAAAAAGACACAGGGGAGAGACAATAGGAGACGCAGCAGACCAGGGAGCTGAGGCGGCACAAGAGATTGAGCACCTCTCTCCCACTCCAGAAGGTCCCAGGATCAGTTCCCAGTGCCAGATTAAGAGAAGACAAGCAAACACAGAAAAATGCCCAGCGAATGGACACAGAGCAGACGATGGGTGGGGGGGGGGATAAATAAATAAACCTTTTTGAAAAAAGAGCATTGTCTTTGGTTTGGAAACACATTAAATTAAAAGACAAAAAAGATACTGGTTTATCACTTCAGAGTAAACCCTGTGCTTACAGGAAGTGGACTGGTGCTACCTGAGACTTGCCTACTTGGGAGCAGCTCCGCATCTGCCCCCCAGGCCCGTCCCCACTGCTGGGGATACCTCTGCACTCCGCTCGAGTGGCCACCAGGTGAACTGGAGCAGCCTTTGGGCAGCCCTTACACTTTGAGATGGAAGCTAGAGACATCTGTCTCCCCCTCCTGCTGAAAATGGCCTTGATGGGGGATTCCCGTGCCTTTGTGAGCTTTCCAGAAGAGAAAGTGCCATCTCCCAGCACCGTGTTGGCATTCCAAGCCTGCTTTTAGAAGAGGTGGGGTTTGGGTTTGTTTGTTTGTTTGTTTTTTAAGGACTGACTGTTGCACGGGAGGCAGTCAATTCTGCAGAGGTTTATCTCATACTGAACCACCCTTATGTTATTTCTGGAACAGACCCTACTTGTGGTCATGCATAAGTTATCGTTTTGGGGAGCTGGGGTCTATTTGTTTATCTTTTTTTTTTCATTAAAAATATCTTAATTAGAGAGGCTGTAGGTTTACAGAGAAGTCATGCAGAAAATACAGCATTCCGATACCCTCCCCCATTATTAACACTTTGGATTACTGTGGTACCTTTGTCAAAGCTGAGGAAAAAAATAAAAATTGTAGGTTGACTGAGTCCATAGTTCACAGTAGGGTGTATTTTTCCCCATATACCACCCTATTATTAAGACCTTGCATTTGTGCAGTGCATTTCTTATAATTCATGAAAGAACATTGTAATAATTGTACTATTAACTATAGTCCATTGTTTACAATAAGGTTGTACAATCCTATGTTTTATCTTTTAATTTATATTCTAGAAACATATATATGACCTAAAATTTCCTGTTTTGGCCACATTCACGTATATAATTCAGTGCTGTTAATTACACTCACAATGTTGTGCTACCATCACCACCACCCATTTTCCAAAAGTTTACAATCAACCCTAGAAATTCTGTACAATTTAAGCATTAATTTCTTATTCCTTACCCCTGCCCCATCCCCTGGTAACCTATATGCTAGCTCAGAACTCTGTGGGTTTGCTTATTGTAATTATTTCATGCCAGTGAAATCATATACTATTTGTCCTTCAGTGTCTGGCTTATTTCACTCAACATGATGTTCTCAAGTTTCATCCAAGTTTTGTTCCTTTTACATAGCTGAATAATATTCCATTGTATGTATAGACCACATTTGTTTCTCCATCCATTCGTTGATGGACGCTTGGGTTGCTTCCATCTTTTGCCAATTAGGAATAATGCTGCTATGAATATCGATGTGCAAATAACTGTTTGAGTCCCTGCTTTCAATTCTCTGGGGTTTATACTGAGTAGTGGGATTAGGGGGTCATATGGTAATTCTATACTTAGCTTCCTGAGGAACCATCAGTCTTCCACAGCGGCTGCCCCATTTGACATTCCTAGCAGCAATGAATAGGGCTTCCTATTTCTCCGCATCCTCTCCAGCAACTGTCATTTTCTGTTTATTTTTAATAAATTGCATTTATATTGAAAAGTGAGCGCCGTCTATAGTTTTCTTTCTGTACTCTCTTTAATAAAACTTAAGTATTATGTTTATTGTTGGCATTATGAAATGAATTGGGAAGCTTTCCACCTCTTCCTATAGATCAGAATAGGTTAAGATATTAGAATGATCTTTTGTTGAAACGTTACATGGAACTCAACTTTAGAACTAACTAGGGCTGGTATTTTTATGGAAAATCACCCTCAATTTTGAAAAATGGTATTCAAGTATTCTAGTTCCTTTTTGGAGTTTCAGAAAGTTATATTTTGATCGGCAATTACCAGTTTTCTTGGTTGTTAAAGAATCAGCTTTTGGATTTATTTACCATTTTTATTATTTTATTCCATTCATTCCAGTTTTTATTCTTTGTCTCCCTCCCTCCCATTTCCTTTGTTGTTCTTTTTCTAGTTTTTCTTGACTTTTACTCTTTCCTCTGTCCTCATGAAGGTATTTGCTTTTGTAAGAGTCTGCTGGGCAGAGCTGTAGTGGAGTTGAAGGGTTTGGTGTGAAGTACTCCTCTTGTCAGTGCTTTCTCAAAGCTTGCCATTTCCGTATGGTTTCCTCTGTGATCCAAGGATTGCTTAAGAGAGATTTCTCTTTTATATATATATATTTTAATTTCTCTCCCCTTCCCCACCACTCCCTATTGTCTGCTCTCTGTGCCCATTTGCTGTGTGTTCTTCTGTGCCCACTTGCATTCTTGTCAGCGGCACTGGGAATCTGTGTCTCTTTTTGTTGCATCACCTTGCTGTATCAGCTCTCCGTGTGTGCGGCGCCGCTTCTGGGCAGGCTGCTCTTTTGTCGTGCGGGGCAGCTCTCCTTGCGGGGCACACTCCTTGCACGTGGGGCTCCCCTACACAGGGGACACCCTGTGTGGCACGGCACTCCTTGCATGCATCAGCACTGCGTGTGGGCCAGCTCCACACAGGTCAGGAGGTCCTGGGTTTGAACCCTGGACCTCCCATATGGTAGGTGGATGCTCTATCAGTTGAGCCAAATCTGCTTCCCATCTCTTATATTTTTTCTTTTCAACTTTTTATCTTGAAAAATTAAAAAACTCACAGAAAAGTTGCAAGACTAGTACAATGATGTGGTGTATGCACACAATGGAATATTAGTCGTCCAGATAAAGGAGTGAAATTCAGATCCGTGTGACAACATGGGTGAACCTTGAAGACTTCACGCTGGGTAAAAGGAGCCAGACACAAAAGGACAACTATTTATGATTCCATTTATTTTTATTTTTATTTTTTATTTTTTTAAAGATTTATTTTATTTATTTCTCTCCCCTTCCCCACCCCACCCTACCCCAGCCCACCCCAGTTGTCTGTTTTCTATGTCCATTTGGTGCGTGTTCTTCTTTTTCTCCACTTCTGTTGTTGTCAGCAGCACGGGAATCTGCGTTTCTTTTTTGTTGAGTCATTTTGCTGCATTAGCTCTCCGTGCGTGCAGCACTATTCCTGGGCAGGCTGCACTTTCTTTCGCACTGGGCGGCTCTCCTTACGGGGTGCACTTCTTGCGCATGGGGCTCCCCAAGCGGGGGACACCCCTGCGTGGCAGGGCACTCCTTGCGCGCATCAGCACTGCGCATGAGCCAGCTCCACAAGGGTCAAGGAGGCCTAGGATTTGAACTGTGGACCTCCCATGCGGTAGACGGATGCCCTAACCACTGGGCCAAGTCCGCTTCCCTGTATGATTCCATTTATATGAAATATCCAGAACAGGCAAAACCATAGAGACAGCAGGTAGATTCATGGTTACCAGGGACTGGCAGGAGGGGGGATTGGGATTGAGTGTCAACAGGTTTCTTCTTGGGTTGATGAGAATGCTCTGGAATTAGATTGTGATGATGATTGCACAAGGTCGTGAATACATTAAAAAACCACTGAATTGTACAGCTTTAAAATGGTGAATGGTGAATTTTATGTTATGTGAATTTTCTCTCAATAAAAAAATAATTTACCGGAGTGGGTGGTGCGGGGCAGGGCTCTTAGGAACAAATGGTTTGTGCACAGACTGATGTCTGGGGACTGTGATTTGCCAGGTCCGCCACTGAGCCAGGTCAGATGCTGGAGGGACCAAGTAGGTTGCAGAAAATCTGCATTCTGAGTAGGGTCTCACAGACAATGTAGAGAGGATAGTAGAAAATGAGAAGATTAAAGTAATCAAAACAGAAGGTGGATGTCCAGTCTTTGCCAACTCATGCCTACTTGGGTCAGACATCCATGCCGATCTTATTACAGGGACCTGTAGCACTTGCCAGGGAGAGACCACCAAATCCCACTGAATTCATATCATCCTATCTTTTTTAAAAATAAGGCACAGTTTGAAAATTGAAACTGATTTATTGGGAAGAACAGAAAAATTAGGATGCTACTGTAGATTTACATGATTAAGAAGCAGCTTTAATTGCCATGATTCTCCCCCTTTTTTCTTTTTAAAAAAATTTATTGAAGTATATCCACTCATATGTAAACATACATAAGTAGTGAGTGCATTGTAATAGTTGTGAATTTACAAAACAAACATACATAACATGTTAGAGGTTCCCTCTCACTAGGTTTGCAATAATTAACGAGCTGTGACTCAGTTCCCCCTGACATGCCTTGAGGAAAGACAAGCCACCCCCCATAGCCTACCTGTCTGAAAGCACGGCACTTCCCCAAAGGTTGAACAAAGAAACCATGTGAAGATGAGAGTAAAGTGAGAGAGAGGGTTTCACCTCCTCCAGATCAAAGCACCTCCTGCGCCCCCAGCATTCCAAGAAAACATAACCCCCTAATCCACTACCCCCTAGCCATACAAGGGAAATTTTTCACTTCTAGGGCTTCCTATTGGCCCCTGCACCTCACTCAGACCTTCGGCTTCCTCCCATCAACTATCATTTCCCTGCCTAGGAAGGTACTGTGTAAACTCACATTCCCCCTTCCAGGGGCAGGCTGAGGTCTATTCTTCAGAACCCCACTGTTGGGAGAGCTTCCCAATAAACTTTCTGCCCGCAATCATCAGTCTCCACGTCCCAGTGAGCGCCTTTTCTCCAACATTTGGAGCCGAAAATGTTGGGACTACGTTGAGACTGATCGACTGGTGAGGACTCTCCCCTCTGCTGTGGCCAAATGCCCATCCAACACCGGACATCGAGTCTTGGCTGGGTGAGTTAAGGATTTCTCCACCGGAGGCTCCTGTTTGCTCTCTCTCTCTCCTTTTTCTGTTGTCCAGGGAAACCCGCCAAAAAAACCCGAGTGCTAGGTCAGTGATTCTCACTGTCCCTGAGGGCCATGGCGGACAGAAGGCCTGCAGCCTCATGGGAAGAAACCCCTTGGCTCTGGAGACGTCTGGCTCCAAGCACAGTTTCCTGTTTCTTTGGAGATTTCTGACTGAACAGGGACACCTATTTCACTCAGAATCTCCCCTATTCCCAGAGATCCTTAGTCTCACCCAAGCCACATAAAATGAGGAATTAAATTTTGGCCCCCCCTGCCAAAAAAACCATGCCCCTGGGCTGTCACCTTCATAATCTGAAAACTCTGTACCCAGAAGGAGACATCAGATCTAAAAAGCTCATTTTCTCTTCGACCTCTGTGTGGCCGCAATACGAATTGGACAAGGAAAGTCAATGGCCGATTTCCAAGTTCTCCGAGACTTAGAGAACTTTATCCAGGGCAACAGCAGATGGTCAGAGATCCCTTATGTTCAGGCGCTCCTTTTCTTTCCTCCCCTCCCTCTGCCAATCCTGTTCTTCCTACCAAATTCTTCTTTCACACCAGAAACGTCCTCAGAAACCTTCCTCCTCATCACTTCCACCCCCTAAAATTTCGGAACACCCTGATTTTGATCCCTCAGGTCACGCCCCCCCCCCGTACCTCCTCTTTATAATCCTCCAGTATTATCTCCAAACTCACCCTCCATCCCTTCTTCCTCCCCCCCTTCATCACCACTGCCTTCTACCCTTCCCTTCTCTCCTCATACTTGCTCACAGGGACCACCTCCCCCTCCTTCTGCGCCGCAGCCCTCCCCCTCCACCAGCACGCAGGCTCCTAACTCCACACAGACGCCGGCTCCTCTCTCAGCCCCCCCCCAGGAAGCAGCAGAGCTGAACGTCAAGTCCACGTTCCTTTCTCACTCTCAGATTTAAGCCAGAAATCTGCGACCTGTTAGGATGTTTCTCTGAAAACTCTGCTACGTACATCAAAGCATTGCAACACCTCACTCGGTCCTATGACCTCACCGATCAGGACACATATGTTCTCATCACCTCCTCCTCAACTCCGGAAGGAAAAAATCGCATTTGGGCTGCAGCTACTGCTTTCGCAGACTCCGTGCATACTCAGGATCCCAATAGGCATCCGGCGGGTCCCACTGCAGTTCCCACCACTAACCCCTCCTGGGATGACCAACCGGGCTCCACTGACCTTGCTCATATGGCCCATTTCTTAACATGCGTAATAGAAGGCTTGGAGACGGCTGCCCTTAAGGCAGTTAATTATGATGCAATTAAAGAGAGCTCACAGAAACCTGATGAAATCCAGCTGCCTTCATGAACAGATGGACAGAGTCTCTCCTTAAATATACTAATTTAAATCCTGGCTCGGATTCTGGTCAACTGTATTTACACACCCACTTCATTACCCAATCTTATCCCGATAGTAAAAAAACAACAACAAAAGTTACAAGACCGCCCTCCAACCCTTCAGAAAAGAACTAATTAAAGCCGCCTTCAAGGTCTTTAACAATGGAGAGGAGGAAGCCCAACTGGAAAAGCATAAGTGAGATCAGGTTAAAGCCTCCCTCCTTGCCACTGCCCTCAAGATCAGTTCTCGAAACCCCTTCCCTCTTCCTCCCCTCCGCCACCACCCCGACCCTGTTTCAAATGTGGAAAGGAAGGGCACTGGGCACGTTCCTGCCAGATCCAAGACCCTCGCCAGGGCTTTGCCCGATGTGTCTGTACTAAGGTCATTGGAAGTCAGACTGACCTGAAAACCCTGTTTCCAGGAAAGTTCCTCCAGTGTACCCTACAGATCCGGAGTTGAAATCTTCCTTTGCAGAACTTCTTGGACTGACAAATGAAGACTGACGGGTCCCGGGTTCAGAACGGCCCCACATCTCCAAAGTAAGTCAGAACCAAGTGTTACCATCAAGGTTAGAGGTAAGCCGATCTCCTTTTTAGTTGACACAGGGGCCACATATTCAGTCCTCCTAGAACATTCAGGACCTTTATCTACTTCTTCAATCTCTATTGTTGGTTTTATATTAACAGAACTGGATAGGTGAAAAAAAAAAACTGTCTGTCCATCCATCTGTCTATCATCTATTTTCTAAGCATTTGAGAGTAGTTTGTATACATCAGGCTCCTTGAACACACAAAACTTCCATGTACATTTTCCAAGAACAAGAATATTCATTTATGTAACCACCTTAAGTGCAGTTATCAAGTTCAAGAACTTTAATATTCCCAGAGACAGCCAAAGTAGATACAACCCCAGGTACTGGTGCTCCTGAAGGCTACGGAGACGCACAGGTCCTGTGGTCATGGCAGAGGGCTCTGGAGTTCATTGCCTTGTCACTGGGCCCTGCTTTGGAATTTGTGCTCCTGATTGTGATGTAACCTCTCTACACCTGCCTCTTCTGTCACTTTTACTGAACCTGTGGTTGGCACAGGCACAGGGGTTTGTGTATGCTCAGGAGACTTGAATCTCTGGACTGGCCATGTGCCAGCTGGGACCTGAGCCTCAGAAGAGTTGCAACTCCTACTCTCCAGTTCGTTGGATGTACTCAGTTTAGCTGATGGGGAGGTGAGAATGGTCAACCACCACACCAGGGAACCAAGAGTGCCTACAACTGCAAGCAGGAGAATCACATCCGTCAGCCATGTGGGATCTAAGCCCCTCTTGATTTAGAGGTGGAGTGGACATCACCATCCCAGGGTTCCCAGGATGGAGGAATATAATATGGATTGGAGCAGACTTGCTGGTATTCTACTATAGAACTCTTGTGACTCTAGCAATGGAAGAAATTGTATCACTGATGTGGAGACAGTGGCTACGGTAGTTGCTGAGGGCAGGGAAAGGGTGGAAGAGGTGTGATACGGGGCGTTTTCAGGACTTGGAGTTGTCCTGAATGATAATGCAGGGACAGATCAGGACATTGTTTATCCTGCCATAATCCGCTGGATGGACTGGGGGAGACTGAACTACAATGTAAGCTGTGGTCCATGCAGTGTGGCAGTGCTCCAGGCTGTATTTACCAAACGCAGTGAATGTGCCTCGCTGATGAAAGGGGATGTTGATGGAGGAGCAGCGTGGGGTAGGGAGTGGGGTATATGGGAACCTCTTATGTTTTTTTTTTTTTTTTTTTTGCCTCATGTATTTTTTTTTAATTGACTTTGTAATAATATTACATTAAAAATATATATGTGAGGTCCCATTCAACCCCACCCCCCCACCCCCCCTCTCCCCCCCCACCAACACTCGTTCCCATCATCATGACACATCCATTGGATTTGGTAAGTACATCTTTGGGCACCTCTGCACCTCATAGACAATGGTCCACATCATGGCCCCCACTCTCCCCCATTCCATCCAGTGGGCCCTGTGAGGATCCACGATGTCCGGTGATCACCCCCGAGGCGCCATCCAGGGCAGCTCCACGTCCCAAATACGCCCCCACCTCTCATCTCTTCCTGCCCTTCCCCATACCCATCGTCCACTTATGTTTTTTAATGTAACGCTTTGTGTGATCTATTTATCTTTAAAAAAAAAAAGACAATAAAATTTTTTTTAAAAAAGAACTTTAATATTGATAAAAAGGTTTCAGTCTATATTCCAATTTTTTCATAAGTTCCAGTAATGTCCTTTTGGGCCTTTTCTCCTCCATTACTAGATGCAGTACAGGATCATGAATTGCATTTAATTGCCATTTCCTCTTTAGTTGTGCTCTCCCTTGGCTCTCTTTTTAAATTGTGGAAACCTATCTACAACATCTCAACCCCTCCCATCTCTACCCCTCCCACACACACTATTCAATGGTGTTAATGACATTCACAATGTTATTCTCCCTCAAGGGCATCCATTACCAGAATTTTCCCATTACTCCAAACAGAAACCCTACACCCATTATGTTTTAACTCTTATCCCCTCCCAACCTGTACTCTACTTTTTGTCTCTGTACACTTGCATATTCTAGCTATTTCTTACATGTGGAATCATCCAATATGTGTCTCTTTGTGCCTGATTTATTTCACTCAACATGATGCTTTTAAAAAATATTTTTATTATTTTTCATTTTTTAATTGTATTTTTTGAAGATACATAGATCACAAAAAATATAAGAGATTTCCATATACCTATATACCCCCTACCCCTCCTCACCCCACTCCTCCCACATCAATAATCTCTTTCATCATTGTGACACATTCATTGCATTTATTGAATACGTTTTGAAGCACTGCTACACCGCATGGATAATAGTTTACATTGTACTTTACACTCTCCCACAGTCCATTTAGTGTGTTATGGCAGGATATATAATGTCCAGCATCTGTCCCTGCAATATCATTTAGGACAGCTCCAAGTCCCAAAAATGCCCCCACATCACATCCCTTCTTCCCTCTCCTTGCCCTCAGCAACTACCATGGCCACTTTCTCCACATCAATGCTACAGTTTCTTCTATTACTAGTCACAATAGTTCCATAGGAGAATATCAGTAAGTCTACTCTAATCCATATTTTTTCCTCCATCCTGTGGACCTTGGGATGGTGATGTCCACTCCACCTCTATATCAAGGGGGCTTAAATTCCACATGAATGATGGATGGAATTCTCTTGATTGCAGTTGTAGGCACTCTCGGTTCCCTGGTGTGGTGTTTGACCATCTTCGCCTCCCTCTTAGCTGACCTGGGTAAGTCCAATGAACCAGAGGGTAGGAATTGCAACTCTGCTGAGGCTCAGGGCTCAATCCAGATATTCAAGTCTCCTGAGTATATACCAACCCTAGTGCTAACCACAGGTTCAATAAAAGTGACAGAAAAGGCATGTGTAAAAGGTCACATCTGAGTCCAACTCCATTACACTCAGGAACACAAATTCCAAAGTAGGGCCCACTGACACAGCACTGAACTCCAGAGTCATCTGCCATGACCATCTGTGGGTCTCCATAGTCCTCAGGAGAACCAGTACCTGCGGTTGTATCCGCTTTGGCTGTCTCTGAGGTCCTGGTGAGGCATGCTTAAGCACGGCCCTTCTGGTGACCTCCCGACTCTTTTTGGAAGACTCTTAGCCATATAAACTCATTTTTCTTTGCCATTTCCCCCTTTTATTCAAGGTCAAAAAGCAGTTTTTAACACATGATACTACATGTAGGCTGAGATATTCTGCTGGTCTGAGTTGACCCTTTTATTCAAGGTCTTTTCTAGTTACATCATCAGCTGGTGCTTGGTAGTAATCCCTTGGCACTAGGGAGGCTCATTCCCGGGAGTCATGTCCCATGCTGTGGGAAAGGTAATGCATTTACATGCTGAGTTTGGCTTAGAGAGTGGCCACATTTGAGCAACATGGAGGCTCTCAGGAGGTAACTCTTAGGCACCCTGCAGCTCTAGGCCTAGTTCATATTTCAGGCACACAGGCTCATAAGCATAGTTATCAGTATCAAGGGCTCATTGTTGGACTATCCTTCTTCGTTGGTCTTTGCCGTTGCACTTGGGGGATTGTTTCAGTTCCCCTGGGGAATGTGACAGAGCTCCCCTGGGTAGGAACTCAGCACTCCCTCGGTTGTCATTTGTAACTGTAACTACTATGAAAATACCCAACATATGTCCAAACATTTTTATGTCCCCTATATACATGACCTGGGGAACTCCCTCCCAACCACGTACTCCCCATCAATAACACTCCATACCAGTATTCCTCCCCTGCCATAGTTGAACTTCTCTGTGGTCCAACACTTCTTCAAAAATGAAGCCTAATATAGTGCCAAATTCAAATAATAGGAAAATGAAATATATTGATGGGTTTATAGATTAGAAATAGAATACATACTAATTTAGAAAAACTAAAATAAAGTAAAAATAAACTGGGGTATTGAAACAATGAAAAATATTATAAACCTTTGTTTTTGACGTTTTGCCCTTCATCACTGCAACAGGTGTTGCCCTGTAACATGACGATCCTGTTGTAGCATTTATCAGAACTTCATTCCTTTTTAGGTAATACTCCATTGTATTATAGACTCCATTTTGGTTATCCATTTACTTTTTGATGGGCATTATTTTGTTTCCATCTCTGGGCTATTGTGAATATTGCTACTATGGCCATTGTGTACAAATATCTGTCAGATTCCTTGTTTTCCATTTTTTGGGGTATAAACCTAGAAGTGGAATTGGTCAGATGGTAGATCAATGTTTAAACTTTCGAGGGACCACCGAACTGTTTTCCAAATGCCAATCAAACCCATAATGAGGCACCACTTCACACCCACAAAAATGGTTATTAAGAAAAGGAAAGGAAAGTAACAAGTGTTGGAGAGGATGTGGAGAAACAGGAACCCTCGTGCATTGTTGGTGGGAATATAAAATGGGGCAAAGGAAAAGAGTTTGGTGGCTCCCTCCCTAGATGGATGGAGAGACAAAATGTGGTCCATACAAATAACGGCCCTTTCTGTCCCTTGAGCAGGACTCCCTGGCTTTTGTCGTTTGAGGGAGAAACTAGCGGATGGACATCATCTTCTTAGTGCTCTTTGTTGGGGACATTTGCTCCCTGACGCTGGTTGGAAATTCCTGGCTCGGCTGTGAAGCCTCGCTGAGATCCCCTTTGAAGGTCGCTCTTCTGGTTTGTGACCTGTGCCTTCCTTTACTCCGGGCCAGCTCCCACCGAGTCCCCGATGCTGCTAACCCCGTTATCTCTCTCCCTGGCACCCTTTCTCTAAAGATGCCCTGGAGCACCAGGGGCCACTCTGGGGCTCTGGGGATCTCCCCAAACTTGCCCGCCTTAAGTCAGCCTTAGAAAACAAGGCCTCTAAGCTTCCTGACTCTCAGTGGTCTGCGTCTTTTTCTTGGTATGAGGCTGCAAACGGAGAAAGGAAATCTAATTTAAACCTAACCATTGATGTTTTAACCACACAAGCCAAATCTCGCTCGCTCTGCCTCGAGGAGCCCGCATCAAATCTTGGGGCATATTTCCGTCCTTCTCTCCCATTTCTCAGCAAACTGTTCTTTTCCCCCGTTTTCCAATAAACGATTTTACTGGCCTAAAAGAAAACCACTACTCGGGAAATCTGCAGAACCTTCCCTTCTGCCACCTAAACTCCCTTCTTCATTCCCTTCGGACCCACCCCTCTACCACACTCTCCATATTCTGCACCTGCCCCCACCCCACCCCTCACGCTCTCCTCCCTGAGCCTCCCTCAGTTTGCCCATCTGGTCCGATTCTCTGGAGGGCCTCCATCCTGGACCTCCTTCACCCCCCACTGGATGAACCATTACAAATGAGGGAACGACTCAGTCACTCTGGACCCATTTTTCCCACGATTGCCTTTTTTTTTTTTTTTTTCAGGAGGTACCAGGTATGGGACCCAGGACCTTGTACATGGCAAACAGGTGTTTAACCACTGAGCTACATCCGCTCCGCCCATGATTTTCTTTTAAGAAGAGTGACTCTGCTCCGAAGAAGCCGCTCTCTCGCGTGTCGCCGGTTCCCTCTAAATCCTAGGGGAGAAGTGATTCTGCGCGTGGGAGGACAGCCAGCCACCGCTTCCACCTGACGTAGCAGCAACCCACTCCAAGATCAGCACCCACCTGCCTGCCTGCCTCGGAGTCAAAAGACCTTGCTCCTGTCATTTACACCTCGCAGAGCCCCTCGCCATTTCCCTAAAAGCCCTGGAGTAGAATTTTGTCCTCAGTTCTCCTACCCCCAGGAGACTTGTTAGAAGGTGATTTGCTTATGAATGGGATGACAGCCTGAAGCCTGGGAATTCCCACTTGCCAATTTCACTGACTAATCTGAAATTTTCTGTCCCCTCATTCTTGTCTAGGCCCAAGTCAACTTTCTTTGTGACCTATTCACAAGGATTCTAATTTCACTTTGGGAAGATTCCACCCAGGTAAGACTATTTGAAACCCCAATGGCCTCTGGGAAATTTGAGATCTCCCCAAACTGCCTCTTTGAAGAGCCTGTCCTTCCCATCACCCCTGGCTCCTCCTTCGTTTCTGTTTGGTTGTTTGTTTACCACCTAAGACCTTTCCTTCAGCGAACGGAATCTTTTGCTTTGCCGCCACCCCCCCATACCCCTGCCTCCTCCACCTCTCTGTCCACCCCTGCCAGACCTTTCCCTCCCCCCACCCCACCCCCCGCCAACTCCGGGCTCTTGACGAGCTCAGGGACACTGACAGCAAACTCCTGAGGCTGAAAAAGGTCCATCCAGATGTCACTTGGTCTCTTCTCAGTTCCTTGCCCAAAAGTTAGCCCACCACCTCCGCGAGATTACGCATCAGGGCAAAGCAACTCTCAAAAGCCTTCTCCACCAATGTGGGTGGGCAAGCTTTGAACCCTCGTTCTCGGGCCGGTCACCTCACCTTTCCCTATCTGACAAAAATACGGTCCTGGTCAAATGTCTGAGCAGGCGTGATGGTGAAGTTCATGAGTCAACGTGGCTGGGTTATGGAGTCCAGTTATTTGGGCAAGCAAGCGCTGGCCTGATTGTTACTGGGAGGAGATTTCGTAGATAAAAAGCCAACGCTTTTACATAAGCCAGTGCATTTTGTATTTCTGTCTTTATATCTGACTCACAGTTGAAAATTTTCAAATGAGAGCTAGAAGCCCTCTAGTTGTGCCTGCTGGTATGTTTACGTAGTTATATATATTATGTGTGTGCGATATTTTCCAACGTTGGATGGCATTACCAAAAAACCTTATACAACCCTTCCCCCCCAAAAAAGTTCTACTATATGTAATTAGCGTAGAGATAAATGGGCACTTATAAAAATTAAATATTCTTAATATTTCTGAAATGAAGGAAACTGAACTTCTAATCCTTCCAGTATATATCTTTTTAAAATTTGTTTGTCTTTTATTTAAAAGATAAATAGATCACATAAAATGTTACATTAAAAAGCATTAAAGAGGCTCCCACATACGCCACTCCCCACCCTGCCTTCTATCCCTGCTCCTCCCACATCAACATCCGCTTTCATCAGTAAGGCACAGTCAGTGCATTTGGCTTCCAATAGATTTTTAAAAATATTCTTATAGAAACCAACTTAAATGCTTTAAAATTCAAGTTCATGGAATTTAGGTAAATCTTTGGCAAACAGGATAAATTTAGTATCGTTGTTTAACGGAAACAGCTATGTCCTCTGAGTTACCAGTGCTAAGTACAATACAAGCAAATATTATTATTCCTACTTGAGTATGTTCTTCCTAAACGTATACAGTTTTACTGATCAAATAAGCTCACATTACAGCTACTAGGTGTTTAAGATGATGGAAAACGTAAATTTCTTTCACCATATTGAGTCATTATTCCGACAAACTTTATTTCAGTATTAATTACATTTTATATTATAAAATTTTTAAAAAATTTGTTATGCCAGCTTAAAGACACTTTCCAAGATCTTTTGGGTAACTTAAAACCTTAAACTTATGCTAAATTAAGCATGTAAGGTATGCAAGATTTTTTTTTTTTTTAAGGAAAAAGAGTGATCCGTCCTAAAGTACAATGACTGGTTGCTCCAGAATGAGAAAGAGGAAAATTTAGGACAAAATGTGAATGGCTATGGAAAGTTGTAGAAGATTCACAGAAAGGAATTTCATTTTTCATGGTCAAAGCTGACTAAGATTTGATGGGCCTATTTATAAGATTTTTTTAAAAGAGGAGCTTCAGTATCAAATAATAGATGGATGCCAAACTCAAATTTAGTTTTCTGTTAAAATGACAAAATTTTCTTCAATTATTGGTCTGCTCTTTTTTTAAAAATAAGATTTATTTTGTTTATTGAATTCTCCCCACCCTTGTTGTTTGAACTCGCTGTCTGCTGTGTCTGTTCGTTGTGTGCTCTCTGTGTCTGCTTGCCTTTTTTTTTTAGGAGGCACCAGGAACTGAACCCGGGACCTCATCTGCTCCCTGCTCATTGTGTTTCCTCGTTACTGCTTGAGCCATATCCACTTCCCTATTGGTCTGCTCTTAAGAAGAGGTTGAAAAAGATTTTTCTTTTTCCTCTAGAACGCAGAGATTTGGTGTCCTAAAATAATTTCCTGTGCTTTATGTTGTTTATCGTGTCTGTGATTATTTAAAAGAGCGAAGTCTTCTTAGTTTTAAAAGAACTAATTTTATATCTATAATAATGTTACCTCCTATACTTACTTGCAAAATCTTTTCTTGTTACTTCGGTTAAACAGGGAGCCAGGTATTTTTACAGTGACCCGTGATCCTATTTAACCAAGCACACAAACCTGTTGACAACTTTTGACCTCTTGCCTTCCCCAAATCAAATCCTAAATGATTTTTTCTTGATCTAAAACTTTGAGATTTCCCAGAGTGCCCCTGGAAAATGACAAAGGATCCTTCACCTTGTCAAAAGGGAGATGCTAGAAATTAGGTTTATTGGCTATGTTACGAGTCGCATGCGAAACATGGTCAAAGCAAGAGACGCTTAAACTTTCCTAACTAAAATTTGTATGGGCAAAATGATATTAATACAAATATTTCCGAAACTGTATCAAGTTCCTAGACGTTTGTCAATGTTCTCACTGTCCAGGAGACGTCGTGTTGGGGGGCTGCTCTGCCTGATGTTAGACAGCAACGTATTGTCATCGGTCATCATTTCAGTTATACTTTTAAAACGTTACAAGCTATAGAAATGATACAATTTTCTCATCAATCATGTCATTATTATTATTATTATTTTTTGCCACCAATTCCCATTGGCTCTTTCACTTTTGTGAGACGGTCATAAGTGAACCAGGGCCATGTTAGGTCTTTTGTCATCCATGGGTAGTTTTTCTGTTTCACTCTGATGCTGTCCTGAAAACACTTGCCATCAGCTGCAGGCCGGCATACTTGTCCCCAACACAAAGGGGACTGTCTCAGAGCCCCGTGGAAAGGACATTGCTTAAATAACCTTGAGACTATCCCATTGGCCTGAGTCTGGATTTCCAGAACTCTGCAGGAGAAGCTGATGGCTCATGAGAGCCAGAACCTAGCGGAACAAGGATTAATCACACAGGACGGAATGAACGGCTCCAGGTCGTTAGTGGGCCTTGTTTGGAATATTGCTGATGCTTTTATTTGCTGACCATAAGGACCCCCTTTCTCTTTTCACTTAAACAATGCACAACCCATAGAACAGTTGTTTTCTTCTCAGCCTGCCTGCTGACTCCAGAATTCGGAAACTCTTCTTGAGTATTCTGATTTTCAAACCAGTATCATTATTTGCTTGGTTCGTTAAGAATCTGTCCTCCTTGTTAACAGGACATAATCAGAGACATAGGTTATAGTACCAGGACTTTGACTGGTATGTCATACTTGAAATGATACTCATTTCATCAGACATGAGCGGGTACTTTTTTTTTTTCATGAAAAAATTAGCCCAGGTTTATTTTTTTAAAGATTTATTTTTTATTTACCCTCCTCCCCTCCCAGTTGTCTGCCCTCTGTGTCCATTCACTGTGTGTTCTTCTTTGTCTGCTTCTATCCTTATCAGCAGCACCCAGAATCTGTCTCTTTTTGTTGCGTCATGTTGTTGTGTCAGCTCTCTGTGTGTGCAGCACCATTCCTGAGCAGGCTGCACTTTCTTTCGCACTGGGCGGCTCTCCTTATGGGGTGCACTCCTTGCGCGTGGGGCTCCCCTACGCGGGGGACACCCCTGCGTGGCACGGCACTCCTTGCACGCATCAGCACTGCGCATGGGCCAGCTGCACACGGGTCAAGGAGGCCCGGGGTTTGAACTGCGGACCTCCCATGTGGTAGACGGACGCCCTAACCACTGGGCCAAGTCTGCTTCCCCCAGGTTTATTTTTAAACACACACACATACCCCAAATGACTAGAGTTATGGAACATAACGTTAACGGTGGTTCTCAGGGCATGCCGATTCGAGGGCCGACTGAAGCCCAGCCAACGCCTCTGCCTAGAAATCCCACTCAGTCAGGATAGAGCTTTTCCTGACCCCACCCCCACCCCCACTCAGAGCTAGAGACCTGTCCTCGGAGCTCCCAAAGCGCTTTGACTAGGCACTTTTAAGGAACCGAGGCTGACCTGATGGAGCCAAGGTTTACAAAGGCCTCTTGGAAAAACTGGCCTGGTACCTGGTTCCCAGCGGTCCTGGGAGGCTGGCAGCCTCTAAAACTTGTTGACTGCAAGGATTAGAGCAACGTGAACGTTTTTGAACTTGATAACTGCACTTAAGATGGTTACATGAGTGGATATCTTTGTTCTTAGGAAATGGACATGGAAGTATTAGGAGCTCAAAGGAGCCTGATGTATGCCAATGACACTCAAACTTTTAGAAAACAGAGAGACGGATGGGTGGATTATAGAGCGATAGGTGGATAGAGAGATAGAATGAGATGGCAAATGTGCCAAAATGTTAACATTGGTGGATCTGGGTATCTGGACAGGGTCGGGGGTGGGGGGGGGGGGGGTGGGAGGAGAGGAATACGTTGGCGTTCTCTGTTTGAGTTTTAGGTTATTTTTGAACTGATCTGTAAGTTTGAAATGATTTCAAAATAAAAAGATTTTTTAAAAAGAAAATTCAAAGAAAAAATACAAAAGAAAGGAAGAGAAAGGAAAGAAAGAAGAAAGAAAGAAAGAAGGAAAGAAGGAAAGAAAAGAAAAGAGACTCAAGGAGCAGTGTTGCATAATCAGAAGATTTTACCCTAAAACAACTGACATGTGGCCACCCCCTTTCCACAGATGGATCAACTGAATTTGCAGGAGCCACGCCAGTCAGTCTTTCAGCGACTTCTGAGCACCTGCTTCCCTTCCCTCTTGAGTAGAAGGGGGGGAACTGGCAACGTTCTGTTTGACCTGAACCCCGTGATCCCAGAAAGACAGCGGAGTCTAAGAAATTCTACCCCCCCCATCATGTTCCTGCCCACGGCAGATGGCCTGCACCGCCCTTGAGCTTGACAGCTTCCACAGGCTTCTCCCTGACTCTAGGCCCCTGCCCCTCAGCGTGCTGGCCCTGGTGGAATCTCGGAGGGAACATGTTCCTGGCGATCGACTCACCCATTGCTTGTCCTTCCCCTACCGTCCTCCAGAACTTTCCCACGAGCTCACCCCAGTCCTTCAGAACCCGCCTGGCCCCTGCTTAGGCGGGCGGTGGGCAGATTTGGTTCTGGTCTCTCGCATAGCCATCGTCTGGTCTCATTCGCCCTCTTCTCTCCCATAGAGCTTTAAATCAAGTCGCCCTGGCCTGTTTCACCTTGTCCAGTGCCTTTTTTCTTTGACAGTACCACCGAGAGTCTCCACTGACGAAGATTTTGAGGAAGGAGAAGGGCCATGACTTCAAGTTACGAGACGTAGAAAAGGCTTCATAGTTTTGAGTTGTATTCCTACCGAACACGCATTGCTTTATGTGTGTGGTTCCTACTTCCCTACCAGTTCTTAACATTACGTTAGAAAAAATAGGATCTTTTTCTATTTGTAGTCTATTTCGCCATGCAAGTCTAAATATATTTTTGTGTCTGATCGGTTTTAAATGTCAATTTCTTCCTAAGTTTTCTTCTGCCTTTGATTTTCAGAGGCCAATACCAAGAATCAGATCGACTACCAGAAAAGGCTTTACAAGAGAGTAAATCTTGGTAATCACCACATTTGAATAGCTATTTTCTTTGCCTCCTGAGGAAGTGTTTTTAGACAATAGAGAGAAAGCCTCAAGTTGCATCAGAATAAGAGAATTCAAGTTGGTGGTAAAAATCCATCTCAATACCCCAGGGAAGTGGGGGACAGGAGGGCCTGGAGGGCGAGTAAATCAGCATGTGAAAGGAAAGTCCATTTCCTCTCTTGCCCTAAACTTTCCTGGACTTGAGTACTTTTAAGTGGGGATCCTGCATTCTCACAACTTCCAGACTTGGAATCCTATTTGATTCCTACCGACAATCACGACCCCATACATGGAAGCGAGTTGGGTGCTTTCAAAAGTGCTCCCACTTCCACGTGCATTTCATTCCTTTCCTTCTCTCACCCAAGCCCTTTCCATGAGTCCCCGGCGAGGGGTCTTTTAGATTCGACGACTCCTTCCCATAGCTGCCGGCAGAAACAGCACAGCCTGGAGGGGCTGAAGGCCCTTCAGCGATCCTTTCATTCAAACCCCCTCATTTGTTAAATGCAAAATCTGGTGAGCTGAAATTATGGGTTCCCCCACCTCCCAAGGCCTTGAGGCAAGGACTGACTGTTCAGCTCCTGCGCAGCCCACCCTCCCGCTCCAATTCCAGGTCATTCCGCGGAAAACTGGGAGGGCAATCTTTTTCCAATCCCATTTTCTTCAAGTTGGGCTCCCTCCTCTAGACCTAATGGATTCGTTTTCAAGCAAAAGCGCTTCGGGCGGGTTTGTGATGTATCCCTTCTTCGTCCAACTTCCTTTTAAAAATCTGGAACACATATTTTCCTTATAGCGCATTAATTACATTTGAATGTATGTTGCTTATGTAAATAGCCCGATATTTCCGGTGTAACCTATGTTTCATTTACCGAATATGCTGGAAATATCTCGAGCTGTGCCATTTCTATGCCTCCCCGGAGTCTCTAATATTACACAGTGTTCTGAAGTGGTGCTCAATAAGTAAAAATAAAGCTCCCTTCCAAGTTGAGAGCAAAAATAAAGAGGCAGAGATTGGCGGAATAGATAAAAAAGCAGGATCCAACTAGCTGCTGTTTGCAAGACTCAGGTTAGATCCAAAGGCCCAAATAGGTGGCAAGGGAAAGGATGGAAAAAAGAGCCCAGGCGAACGGTAACCAAGACAGAAGGGGAGGCTATGCTCCTACCAGACCAGAGAGACTTGAAGTCAACAGCTGTTCTGAGAGAGGGACCACCGACTCGGGATTGCACCCCGCTGTCCCAGTCTCCCAGGCCTGTCCCTTGAGACCACTTCTCCACCTGCCCGGCCTGCCCACCAGGCCTCGTCTCAAGTGAATGAGTCCCGCACCCGCCAAAGCCTGGGAATGGAGCGCGCAGCTTTTTAACCCAGTGGTCTGCATCCCCGGCGCTCGGGCTCGGCGGCTCCCACGGGCACCCCCTGGGAACCCAGTCCTCAATCCGCAGCTGCTTTTAGGCCAAGGCCTTCTTTCTCCAGGCTTGTCCAAGGAGAGGGGACAGGAGCCGGGGGAGGCTGGAGGAGGTGGAGGGGACGCTCTGGAGGTGGGCCCGAGCGCGGGGCTGGGGCGGAGAGAAACGCGGGGAGGCCGCGCGTGCCGGCGTGCCGGCCCGAAGCCGCTCGGTGGGCTCTCCCCACGCCCCGCGCGGCCCCGCGCTTGGATTGACGGAGTTCATCTATTTATTTATTTGCTGGGTGGGAACAAAGGTGCCCGTTTCGGTGACAGGGAGGGGACGGCTGAGTGGCAGGAGGAAAGAAGTCCTGCCTGGGGAACCTCCGGGCCGCTCCCCGGAGGCCTGGGGCCGGGGCGGAAATCGCGGCCCCCTCCCGAGCCCGCGAGTTCTCTGGGGGCTCCGGGGGCGGCGACCCGCACCGCGCCGCGGGTCTGGCGCCAGGGGGTCGCCAGCGGGCCGGCGACTCCCTCCCCGCGCCCCGGCCGAGGCCCCGCCTCCGGCCCCCCGGCTCCCCGCGCGCGGCCCCCGCGCCCACCCGGCCCGCTCCCCGCCCCGCGCGCGTGCGCCCCGTGCCCGCGCCCCTCCCCCGTCCCCGCCGCGGGCGCGCGCGCGTGCCCGTCCTCCCGGGCGGGAGCTGGAGACGGCCGGGCGGCGACGGGCCAGCCAGCGGGCGCCGGGGCGCGTCCGGGCGGGCGGGCGAGGGCCGGAGCGCGGGCGGGGCCTGGCCGCGGGCGGGGGTCGCCGCCGCCCCCCACTCGGCGGGCCGGGCTCCGGGGCCGGCGGCCATGGGCGCGAGCCGGAGGCGGCAGCGGCGGGCCCCGCGGGCGGGGAGGCGCGCGGCCCCCGGCCCCTGACGGCCCTGACGGCCCCGCGCGCCCCCGCGCTCCTGGGGGGCCGTCGCCAGGCAACGCCCGGCGTGCCCGCCCCTCGCCCGCTGCCCTTTTCTCCTGGCCGGGTGCGAGGGAGCATGCCCGCGCCTGGCCTCGGGCAGCTAAGAGTTAACCCGAGGGGCCTGGCGCTGCCCCCTCCTGGGGGGCACGCCCCCCTCCCTCGCTAGGCCCCCGCCCCCCTGCCTAGGCTATGGCTCCCGGCCCCGGCCCGGGCCCCGAGGGTCCGCGCCGGGCCCACTGAAAGGCGTCTTCCCGTCCGCGCCCTCCTCCCCTCGCCCGCCAGCACCATGGGATGTAATATGTGCGTGGTCCAGAAACCGGAGGAGCAGTACAAAGTGATGCTGCAGGTAGGGAGCAGCGCCGCGTGCGGCGGGCCCTCCGCAGGGCCAGGGGCAGGTGGGGGCCGCCGGGCGGGGGCGCGAAAGGGGGCCGAGCGGGGAGAGGCCGGGGCCATCCTCGCCCGCAGTTCGGGGGGCCGCTGGGTGTTGGCGCTCCTGGAGGAGCGGCCGCGCACGGGGGGGGGGGGGGGGGGAAGCGGGGCGCGCTGCGGGGGACAGTGGCGGACGGTCCTGGGCGCTGTGCGCCGGCGGCGGCTGGCGCGCGCGCCCCGCGTCCGGATCGGCCCGGGTCGGGAAGTTGGGCTCGGTCCGGGGGCGGCGCGCGGAGCTGGAGGCGCGGAGATGCCGGTGCCGGGGCGGGATGGGAGGTTGCGTAGCAACAGCCTCCGTTCCCCGCACACGGTCGCCCCGCTGGGCGCTGGCGGCGTGGGGGGCTGCCCGGTACAGGTCCCCGCGGGCCTGGGGCACTGGCGCGCGCCGGCTGCCCGAGGCCCTGCGACGCCGGGCTGGGGGCGGGGCGCCCATCGCAGCACCTATTCCCGGTGCGGCCCGGTTCGGGGCCCCGTGGGCTCCTCGGGGCTCGGCGTGGAGGCGGCCTGCGGGCGGCAGTGCCCGGCCCCTCCCTCTGCTCCGCCGCGCCTCGGGCACCGGGCAGCCCGGAGCGTGGCCGGGGAGCTGCACCGCGGGGGCGCGGGGGCGCGGGGACGCCGGGCCCGCGCGCTGGGACCTGGACCCCAGACCGGTGACACAGAGCCGGTCTTCCTTACCTGTGCGTGGCGTGACTACGTGAGTGCGTGCCTGTGCCCCGTCTGTGTGTGCGCGGAGGCCCCTTTGGCCCCGCGTGTGTGTACTTTCTGTGTGGACACTGCGACCTGTCTGGAGAAATGTCGGGAATGGTGGGAGCGGAGGGTTCCCCCCCGCCAGGGCTAAATGGAGGGAGGTCAATGTCGGAGAGAGGGAGCCCAGGGGCAGACGGCACAGACAGGTAGGGCTCAGGTTTTAACCCCCGAGTTGGATTTATCGATCGGGATCAAGTGCGGGATGTCTGGCGCGGGAAAAGAAGAGGGCTCCTCAGACCAATAGAGGAAATCCCTGCAGGCGTCGCGGCTGGGGCTGGATAATTTATGTGAACTGGGGGTTGGAAGCCGAGGGAGCCCCGGCATTCCCCACTCTGAGCCCAGTGCCTCTGGCCACCAGCAGAGCCAACCCTTGGCGGGAAATAGCGGGCTTGTGGTCACCCGCCCCTGCCCCTGGCGGCTCCCGCCAGAGCTAGGGCGCTTCTCACCTGCCCTCCCTGTCCCTTGACTCGGGGCGCACGTCCTCTCTGCTTTTCCCGCCCGCCGCCCTCCCCCCTCCGGCACCCATTCTCTTCTCCCGCTGCTTTCTCTCGTTCCCGCTGTTGGAAAACCTTGCATTGACAATTGCCATTCCCCCCTGGCCACATAGGGCTTCTGGAATTGCCCAGCCTAGGTCAGAATCCCCGGGGCTGGGGCTGGGGTGCTGGCAGTAGGTGGGCCGGCCCTCTCTCATTGACGGGGACGCGGCTCCCCTCTTGGTGTTTCTGCTTCTGGAATCATCCTGTCACATGGCAAGCGGTTCCTCCAGACCTCCGCCGTGAGGCTTTTAATTTCTTGGAGAAGGATTTGGTGCATTGCTTCGTTTCACACCAGAGGGCAACGTGACGGAAGTGATACTGTGGCCCTGCTTGGGGCTCTCCACCCACGGCAGCCAGGAGGCTGCCCCAAGAGGGTACCGGCTGCCTTCAGGGAGGCTTGATTTGGGAGGAAGCCTTGAGGTGACCCTGGCCTGGACAGTGTTGCATGTGTTGGCAAGGGTAGGCTTCCCTGCTTACAAGAGAGCTCCAGTCCCTCCCCCACTGAATTGCCTTGCCCTGGGGCAAGAGGTCCCCACCAGAGGGGCTTTGCAGGGCAGCCACCCTCATTGCTCTTTCCTGATGGGTGGGGACCTGCTCCCAGGGTGACACTGCCCCCCTTTCCAAGCTCCTGTTGAAGTTTGGGCACAAATCTTCGCTTTCCTTGTTGCCCCTTGGCACAAGCCGAGGTGGGGTGGAGTTGTAAAAGAGGGATTAGGGGCGTGATGTGGCCAAGATGGCAGTGTAAGACATGCTGATGTATGTCCCCCTTAGAAACAGCAAAGAAAGAAAAGGGCAGTCAACTTTCTCAAAACTGTGGAAGACAACTGAGACTAGAGAACAACTCAATGGAATGCTGAGTCAGAAAAAAAACATCTAAAAACAGTGTGAGAGCAAAGTGACAAATTTACCCATACAGGTTCCTCCTCCTTGCCCAGTCCACAGGGCAGGTTGTGTGACTCCCAGCAGTGCCTCAGCAGACCAGGCACATTCAAGCGTGGGTCCCTGGTACCTGACTGCCTGTGGTAGTGGCTGGTGGCCTGACTGCGCTCAAGCGCAGGTCCCTGAGGCCTGAGCTACCCACGGTGGCAGTTTGGCAGCCAGGAGCATTTCCAGTGCAGATTTCCATTGGGTCTGATTATTGGTGCACTTAAAGTATCAGGTGTCTCTGTACGTTTACCCCAGCTGCTTCCGTGGAAGACAGACACAGGGCACAGGTCTGGGTCCCGTAACCCAGAAGTTACCAGAGGTAGGAATAGCAGCACGGGAAGGGGGGACTGAACCACAGGCCTGCAGTGCGGACCCAGTGCTGAAAGTGGGAGTGAAAAGGCAGCCCAGAGTGTGGGAGGGGAGCTGAGCTGATAGAGCTGCCAGGGAGAAAAAACTGCAATAAAAAAGCACACAGCTCAGGGCCCCACCCAGGAAGAGAAGCTGAGAGAGGAACTCCTTTCCTGGAAGGGAAATAGTCGCACATACCCAGGAGTTCTTGAAAGTTACTGTGTATATCCAGGACAAGCCACCCAGGACAAGCCACAAGTCAGAGAGAACTGAGAAAAACTCAAATGTTAATCATGGGAATCATGGGCTGTTCTATAGGTTCAGTATAAACTAGACTAAGTGTTGAAGAGAGCAAGCATGGCTACACTAATAGTGGACAAAATACACTTTAAGTCAAAAGCTGTTACAAGAGACAAAGGACACTATATATTAATAAAAGGACCAATTCACCAAGAAGATATAACAATTATGAACATATATGCACCTAATCACAGAGCCCAGAAATACATGACACAAACTTTGACAAAACTGAAGGAGGAGGGGAACGGATGTGACTCAAGCAGTTGTGTGCCTGCTTCCCACATGGGAGGTCCTGGGTTTGGTTCTGGGCTGTCTCCTAAAAACAAACAAACAAGCAAACAAACAAAAACCAACTCAGGGGAGCCAATGTGGCTCAGTGATTGAGCTCTAGCTTCCCATTTACTAGGTCCCAAGTAAAATCCCCAGCCCTGGTACCTTAAAAAAAAAAAAAAGCTGACGGGGGAATAACAGTTCTACAGTAAGAGTTCAGTCCACCACCACTTTCAATCCTGGGTAGAACATCTAGACAGAAGGTCCTTAAGGAAAGAGGACATGGACAATACTATAAATGAACTAGACTTACAGACATGCAGAGCACTACTACATCCGACAAGAGCAGGGTCTTCCTAAGTGCACATGGATCATTCTCTAGGGTGGACCATGTGTTAGGTCACAAAACAATTCTCAGTACATTTAAAGAGACTGAAATTATACAAAGCATCTTTGATCACAGTGGAATGAAGCTAGAAGGTAATAACAGAAGGAAGATTGGAAGATTCACAAATTTATGGAAGTTAAACAGTACACTCAAACAATGGGTCAAAAAAGTCAAAAGGGAAATCATGAAATGTCTTGAGATGATTGGAAACAAAAACACAACATGCAAAACTTAATGGGACGCAGCAAAGGCAGTGCTTAGAGGGAACTTTTTACCTCTGAATGCCTATATTTAAAAAGCTGAAAGATCGCAAACCAGTAACTTAATTCCGCTTCTGGAGGAACTAAAAACAAGTAACTTAAGTGTAAAGTTAGTAGAAGGAAAGAAATAATAAAGAACAGCATGAAGATAAATGAAACAGAAAATAGAAAAACAATTGAGAATGAACAAAACCAAAAGTGGGATTTTAAAAAGTTCAGTAAAATTCTCAATTCTTTTAGCTAGCCTGACCCCCAAAAAACTCAAAACAAACAAAAAAAACAGAAGACACAAATAACTGAAATCTATAAAGGGTGACATTACCACTGATCTTGTAGATTACAGGAGAATACTATGAATAATTGTATGCTAACAAATTAGATAATTGAGAGGAAATGGGCAAATTCCTAGAAACATGCAACTTAACTAAACTGACTCAAGTATAAATAGAAGATCACAACAGACCTACAACAAGTAAAGAAATTGAGTCAGAAATCAAAAACCTCCCAACCAAAAAGTGCAGGACCAGGCAGCTTCACTTGTGAATTCTACCAAACATTCAAAGAAGAAATAACACAAAGCCTTCCCAAACTCTTCAAAAGATTGAAGAGGAGGGAACGCTTCCTAACTCATTATATGACAACACCAGCATTACCCTGATAAAACTACAGACTAAGTACCCTTATGAATATAGACGCAAAAATCCTCAGTGAAATACTAGCAAGCCAAATCCAATAGCACATTAAAAGGATTATAAATCAAGACCAAGTGGGATTTATCTCAGGAATTCAAGGGTGCTTTGATACCTATCAAAATCTCAACAGCCTTTATTGCAGAAGTGGAAAAGCCAACCCTCAAATTCATATTGTATCACCCTAAATAGCTAAAGCACTATTGCAAAGAACAGCAAAGTTCGAGAGCTCATACTTCTGATTTCAGAAGTTACTATAAAGCCACAGATGACTGTGGTTAATGTTACAAATATAAGTATGTTCTTTGATGAATTATAACAAATGTATGTCACTATTACAAGGTGTTAATAATGTGGTGTATGGGAAAAATACAGCCAATGCAAAATATGGACTATAGTTAACGGTAATATTGTAATATTCTTTAACCAGTTAAAACAGAGGTACCATACCAATGCTAAGTGTCAATGATCGGGGCAGGGGTATATGGGAATGTTACATTTTTCACATGACTACTATGTAAACCCACAACTTCTCTCACCTAAAAAAATTACAATAATTAAAAAGAAACATTATACTTAATGAAAGAAACCAGACACAAAATACTACATCTGGTATGATTCCATTTGTATAAAATGTAAGGAGAAATACATCTTTAGAGATAGCTTTAGATTAGTGGTCATGGTAGGGCTGGGGAAGATTAGAGGAATTGAGAGGTGACTGCTACGGGGTATGAGGTTTTTCCTTTTGGAGTAATGAAAATGTTTTCAAATTGCTTGCAGTGATGAATGCACAACTCGGTGATTCTACTCAGAGCCATTGATTGTACGCTATGGATGGATTGTGAGCTGTGTGAATATATCTCTATAAAATTTTTAAAAACTGAAAACAAAACAGTATGGTACCTGCATAAAGATCAACTTAAAGACCAATGGGATCCAGCTGAGAGTGTGGAAATAAACTCATATATGACCAACTGGCTTTTGAAAAGGGTGCCTAGTACATTGATTGGGGAAAGAATGGTCTCTTCAACAAATGGTGCTGGGAGAACTGGATATCTGCTGCAACAGAATGAATTTGGACTCCTACCTCACACCATGTACAAAAATTACCTCTAAAAAGTCAAAGATCTAAACCTAATAGCTAAAATCATTGAAGTCCTCTAAGAAAACATAGGTAGGACCAGGTAGGACCTTCATAACCTTGGATTTGGTAGTGATTTCTTAGATATGACACCAAAGGCAGAGAGAACAAAAGAAAAAATAGATGAGTTAGACTTCATCAAATTTTAAAACTTTCGTACATCACAGGACACTATCAAGAAAGTGATGGCTGCAGAATGGGAGATAATAATTGCTAACCATTTATCTGGTAAGGGTTTAATATCCAGAATATATAAGGAATGGCTACAAAACAACAACAAAAGGCAAATAACCCAATTAAAAAATGGGCAAATGACTTGAATAGATATTTCTCTAATTGAGTTGTTGAGTTTGTAGGAGTTCTTTTTTTTTTTAATGTTACATTAAAAAAAAATGAGGTCCCCATATATCCCCCACCCCCTTCACCCCACTCCTCCCCCCATAACAACAACCTCCTCCATCATCATGAGACATTCATTGCATTTGGTGACTACATCTCTGAGCACCGCTGCACCTCATGGTCAATGGTCCACATCATAGCCCACACTCTCCCACAGTCCACCCAGTGGGCCATGGGAGGACATACAATGTCCGGTAACTGTCCCTGCAGCACCACCCAGGACAACTCCAAGTCCCGAAAACGCCCCCACATCACATCTCTTCCTCCCACTCCCTAGCCCCAGCAGCCGCCATGGCCACTTTCTCCACACCAATGCTACATTTTCTTCAATTACTAATCACAATAGTTCATGAATAGAATATCAGTAAGTCCACTCTAATCCACACTCTATTCCTCCATCCTGTGGACCTTAGAATGGTTGTGTCCACTTGTAGGAGTTCTTTATATATTCTGCATATATCTCCTTTTCACATAAATGGTTTCCAAATATTTTCTCCCATCCTACAGTTTGTTTTACTTTCTTGTTAATATCCTTAGCTGCACAAATGTTTTTAATTTTGAATCAGGTCCAATTCATCTATTTTTCCTTTTATTGCTTGTGCTTTTTTTTTTTTTTTAATAAATCTTTTTTTTTTTCCTTAAGATTTATTTATTTATTTAATTTCCCCCCCTCCCCTGGTTGTCTGTTCTTGGTGTCTATTTGCTGCGTCTTGTTTCTTTGTCCGCTTCTGTTGTCGTCAGCGGCACGGGAAGTGTGGGCGGCGCCATTCCTGGGCAGGCTGCTCTTTCTTTTCACGCTGGGCGGCTTTTCCTCACGGGCGCACTCCTTGCGCGTGGGGCTCCCCCACGCGGGGGACACCCTTGCGTGGCACGGCACTCCTTGCGCGCATCAGCACTGCGCATGGCCAGCTCCACACGGGTCAAGGAGGCCCCGGGTTTGAACCGCGGACCTCCCATATGGTAGACGGACGCCCTAACCACTGGGCCAAAGTCCGTTTCCCTATTGCTTGTGCTTTTGATATAAAGTCTAAGAATCAATTGTCTAATACAGGGTCCTCAAGATAGTCCCCTATGTTTTCTTCTAAGTACTTTATAATTTTAGCTCTTATATTTAAGTCATCGATCCAAACAAAGGAGAGAGGTGTAATTGTAAAGATAACCTTGCATCCATTGCAGTTCTTTTCAAGAAGCAAACATTTTTTTTTTGCAGACTTTGATGCTTTAACTATTCTTAGGAACCTCACAGATTAATAGTGACCTGTGGTGCTTTGCTCATTTAAGGGCCTGATGGGCTAACTTAATTGACTTGGTGACTGGATGGAGAAGGTCTGTAAGTGAGGGGACTGTTGGAATTTGGACTGGCATTGGGGTGTGATGTCATGTAGTGGAATGCCCAACTAAGGCATGGTGAGGACTTTTGTTTGGTAGCCAGTAGGGATTCTTCTGCAGTTGGGATGGCAAATAGATTTCACCTCTTAAGGATTAGCACTGCATGGAGAAGGCTTAAGAGACTACATCTAATCAGCTGCAAAGAGGGTAATGATTGATTAGTGATGTCTGCCCCAGCACAGGACCACTGAGTGGGAGAAGGTATGTCATGCATTTGCCATGCGTGTGCTGAAGGTTCCTGAATGGGGTAAGTTATGAGAGCCCAGGTAGGGAAGTTGGGAGAGGTGTCACTAACTTGGGACACAGGATACCTAGGTCCTGGTCCCAGTTGTGTCACCGTCCAGCTGTATGACGTCGGTCAAGCACTTTCCCTCCTTGAGCCTGAGGTTTTCTTTTTGTTGTTTTTTTTTTAATTAGAGTAATTAGAGGTTCACAAAATCATGGAGAAAGTACAGAGTTCACTTATACCCCACCTCTCACACACACCGTTTTCTCTTTTATTGGCAGTTTGCATTAGTGTGGTAGCTTTGTTACAATTCATGAAACACTATTATCACAATTACACTATTAACTATAGTACATAGTTTATGTTAGGGTTCACCCATTGTGTTGTACGGTTCTTTTTTTTTTTTTTTTAATTCTGGTAACTTATATGCAACCCCAAATTTCCCATTTTATTCACTTTCAAATACACTATTCAGTGGTGTTAATTTCATTCCCAAAGTTGTGCCTCCATCGACACCATCTGTTGCCAAAACTTCCATCATTCCAAACAGAAACTCCATACCAATTAAGCCCTAACTTGCCATTCTCCATCCTCACTGGGCCTTAGCAACCTGTATTCTAGTTTCTGACTTTGAATTTGCATGTTCTACTTATTTCATCTGAGTGAGATCAGATAATAATTGTCCTTTTGTGTCTAGTTTCTTTTGCTGAACGTGATGTCTTCAAGGTTCATCCATGTTGCTGCATGTATCAAAATGTCATTCCCTTTTATGTATAGACCACATTATGTTCAGCCATTCACCTGTTGAAGGGAACAGGTGGCTCAAGCCATTAGGCACCTCCCTCCCACCTGAGAGGCCCTGGGTTCGGTACCTAGTGCCTCCTAAAAGATGAGCAGACAGCGAGCACAAACGAGGGAGGAGAAATAAATAAAAATGAATCACCTGTTAATGGACTCTAGGGTTGCTTCCACCTTTTGGCAATTGTGAATAATGCTGCTGTGAACATCAGTTTGCTATTATCTGTTCCATAATAGCTTTCAATTTTTTTTGGTATATACCTAGAAATGGGATTGCTGAGTCAAATAGTAATTCTATACTTTCTGAGGAACTGCCAAACTGTCTTCTACAGTGGCTGCACCATTTTACAGTCCCACCTACAATGTACGAGGGTTCCTGTTTCTCCACATCCTCTGCAACTTATTTTCTGTTTTATTTTTTTTATACAGCAGCCATTCTAGTGGGTGTGAAATGGTATCTCATTGTGATTTTCATTTAGTTTTGTGATTTTAGCTCTTATGTTTGGTTTCTTGATCCATTTTTGAGTTAATTTTGTGGTTGAGGTACAGGTTCATCCTCGTTCTTTGGCATGTAGACAGCCAGTTTTCCCACCACCATTTGTTGAACAGGCTATTCTTTCCCTGTTGCGTGGACCTGGCACCCTTATCGAAATCAATTGGCCATAGATGAATGGGTTTCTTTCTGAGCTCTTGATTTTGTAGTAGGTTCCGAAATCGTAAAGTGTGAGTCCTTCAACTTTTTTTCAAGATTGTTTCTCTGTTTTGCAGCCCATGCAATTACATGTGCGTTTGAGGAGTGACTTTTCCTTTTCTGCAAAAAAGGCTGTTGGGATTTTGGTGGCCTCTGTAGATCACTTAGGGTAATATTGCCACCTTATCGATACTAAGTCTTCCAATCCATAAACATGGGATGTCTTTCTATTGATTTACATTTTCTTTAATTTCTTTCAGCAGAGTTTTGTAGTTTGTGTACATATTTTTCTCATCTTTGGAAAAATTTATCCCTAGATATAATTCTTCTTGATTCTGTTGTAAATGAAATTGTTTCCTTAATTTCCATTTTGGATTGTTCATTGTTGGTGTATAGAAACATGACTGATTTGTGCGTCTTGATCTTGTATTCTTCCTCTCTATGACTTTTCTTATGGATTCTTTGGGATTCTCTCTATATAGGTTGATGTCATGAGCAAATAGAGATATTTTTACTTCCTTTTCAGTTTCGATTTCCTTTTCTTGCCTGATTGCTCTAGCTAGCACTTCCAGTACAGTATTGAATAACAGCGGTGAAAGCAAACATCCTTGTCCTGATCTTAGGGGGAAAGCCTTCAGTCTTTCACTCTTGCGTATGAGGTTGGCTGTGGATTTTTCATATGCCCTTTATTATGTGGAGAAATTTCCCTTCTATTGTGCATCAATTGAGATGATCATGTGGTTCTTTTCCATCATTCTATGAAGGACAAGAACCTTTAGTATTACACTGATTGGCTTTCTTATGTTGCCCAACCCTTACATTCCTGGATAAAACCCCTTTGGTCTTGGTGTATAGCCCTTTTATTTATTTATTCTCTTTATTTTTTGTCTTTTGTGTATTCTTTTTCTTTGCGTAGTCCTTTTAAAGTGCCATAGCATTTGGTTTGCTAATATTTCATTGCGGATTTTTGCACCTATATTCATGAGGGGTATTGGTCTGTAATCTTTTCTTCTGCTGTCTTATCTGGCTTTGGTATCAGGGTCATGCTGGCCTCATAGAATGAGTTAGGAAGTGTTCCCTTCTCTTGAATTTTCTGGAAGGGTTAGAGAAAGTTTGTTGTTAATTCAATGAATGTTTGGTAGACTTCATGCATGAAGCCATCTGGTCCTCAGTAAATATTTGATCAATGAAACAGACTTCCAGCCCACTCAACCCATTCCTTCCAGGCCTGGCAGGGCCTGTGCTCCTCCTCCAACCTCAACGAGAGAGTCTGGCCATCCATCTCTTCCCCTCTCTCCACATTAAGAGAGGCCAAATGACATCTCTCCCCGCCCTGCTTGGAATCACCGAGGCAGTCATTCCTTCAGCACCTGTTGCTGAGCACACTGTGCCTGTCACCATCCTGGGAGGTCTACTGGCCAGACCTCTGCCCTCCCCCTGGGGCCTTTCTTAACAGGGGAGACCGACCACTGTGTGGTAGCGAAGGGTGGATGGGTGGCTGAGGGCAGGGCAGCAGGGTATGGGCAGAGGGTGCACTCCCTCCACTCTTGGTGGGTCCTCCACAGTGATTCTCCCCACCTGACATGCAGCAGCAACGAGTCAGTGCCTGGCACACAGTAGGCCCATGGGAAAGAGTTTTGGGATGCAGTGAGTGGAAGGGCCCTAAAAACTCTAGCAGCTGCTCATCTGGACAGGGTCACCGCATGCTGTGTACCATTGTCCCTGGAGTTTAAAATGCCCTTCCTGACGACTGTATGACCCATTGGTATAGAACCCTAGAAAGTGCTGGCTAATCTATAGTGCCAGAAAGCGGGCCAGTGGTTTACCGTGGAGGTGAGGGGCCGGGGCGGGGCAGAAAGCCTAGAAGAATGTCAAAAGGGTAGGAGGAAGCATCCGGGAGGGTGAAACTGGTAGGGATCTTGGTGGTGGTGTGTCACAGCGGATGACACAATATATCAACGTGATCAATCAGCACTCTTTATAAACAGGCGCCCATTGGTGTGATGCCTTAATAAAGCTTCAAAACCAAGAAATTCACATGCCCACACACCAAAAAAGGGGAGAAGCCAAGGCATGTGCAAGCACTAAGCCCAGCACTGGTCCCTAGGTGGGCTGGAGCCAGTGTTCTTTCCTGCCTTGTCTAGCTTCAGGGGCCCTTGCAGGGAGAGCAGTGTGGGGCTGCGATTAAGTGCAGGGGCAGCTGGGTTCCAGTTCCAGCTCTGTCACTGACCGTCCATGTGACCTGGGCCAGCTCGCTTGATGGTGCAGTTTCCCCATCTCTTAAATGGGGATAAATGGAGCATCTTCCTCCAAGGAAATTGGATGGTTTGTGCTCAGCAATGTTCACTGAGCCTAACAGGCACCTGGGCTTGCCCTGGGGGCCAGCAGGGCAATCGCTGTCCCCAAGCCATTCCATGGATTGTTAGAGGGGTGGAAATGGACATCCAGTGATGAAAAAAGGTTCAGTATTATTCTGAGGGTTTCTCTAATATTAAAGAGAAAGGGAGGAAAGCACAAGAAAAGGGTCCCTGTATTAGTCAGCCAACGGGGTACTGATGCAAACAAAGTACCAGACTCTACTGGCTTTTATGAAGGGTGTTTATTTGGGGTAGAAGCTTACAGTCACAAGGCCCTAAAGAGTCCTGCCCCAGGTGAGCAGCTCAAGGTTGCTTTCTCACCCAAGTCAGTGGCCACGTGTTGAGGCAAGATGGCGGGCGGTCTCTTGCCTGGTCTCTCCTTCCTTCTTCCTCCTCAGGCTCCGTGGGCCCAGCTTCTGATCTCAGCGGTAGGCTGGCGTAGGGCTTGTTTCTTCGCTTGCCTTGTCCACCGCTCTGTTCTCTTCAGCTGCAAAGTATCAGCTCATCTCTCCCCAGGCTTTAGCGGTTTGAGCCTCCTCTCCTCCGGCATCTCTGGAGCTCTCTCCCCGCGTGTCTTCTGGAGCGAGTGTCCCTTTATATCAGCCCACCAGGGGCCCTGAGTCAGGCCCTACTGACAGTGGTTGAATCTCGACAGGTAATTTCATCAAGACATGCCAGCAGACTCTAATGCGGTCAAACGGTATCACACCCAGAGGAATAGATTAGCTTACAAACATAATTTTTCTCTTTTTCGGGGATTCATAAATAATCTCACACTGCCACAACCCCCGAGTTGGGGGGGGGGGTTGCAACAGGTAGGATCCTTTGGGCGATGATGGGCAGGGACAAAAGTGAAGGTGTATTTGGTGCTTTGGCACACGCGCTGAGCCACAGGAGGGAGGGTGGGAGCAATCGGGCAGGTGCCGGCTTTGGGATGGAACGAGGCAGCCCCCCTCCCTTCGGGGTGCGCCCTGCCTTTCCCTGCTGCCTGCCTGGGTTTCTGGTTGGTGGGACACAGTGCCTGGGAAGTCGGCAGCACGGAGGGAAAATTGACCCCGATCATTCCAGGAACTGATTTGCTGGAGTGCGTGGGGGTGGGGGGCACGGCGCCCCTTGTTCCCGGCTACTCCAGGCACGCCCAAGAGGCCAGCTCTTGAAGTGTGGGCCTATGGGGTGGTGGAAGCCCTCCCTGGTCCCCCAAGGGGTGCCTTCCGGGACAGCGCTGGTTAAAATGCCGCCTTTGCTTGCGAGACGTGGTGTGGGGCCTGCGTGCGAGTCTGCGTTTCTGACAGCTCCCAGGTGATGTCGCAGCTGCTGGTCCCGGGAACTTGAGAGAAATGGACGCAAGCCCCAAGGCTCCCCCACGCCACTGGGGAGCTGCGTTTGTTCCAGACTGGGGTGAGGCCTCCCCTCCGGCCTGTGCAAGCACGAATATCCAGGAGTCTTTGTGCAAGTGGGGCTCCAGGGGACGGAATCCCTCCTTCTAGGCCACGTGCAGCGACCTCACCCTCCTTTGCCCACCCCCGGCCCCACGGAAGTAACCCAAAGCCCTGGGTGGTGAAGCGCTTCCGGGCACTGCCGCTGGCTCCTGCCCCTGGACTGAAAGGGGTGAGGCTCAGCGTTATGGGCATGCGCGATGTGGCTCCCCGAGCCTGAGTGGGCGTGTCATTCTCTGGGCCAATCAGAAGATGGTGGAGCTGGAATTCCTACTTCATTAAGGCCACCACCAACGCAGTAATTGATTCAGCCAAGGGTCATCAGTGGAGACTAAAACCATTTGACAAAAGATTGTTAGGTGCCAGGACAGTCACTCAGCCGGAAAGCATCACCCCCAAATGACTTGTTAATTTAGGAAGGGGAAAATGTTCCTCCACAATGGAGAGGTTTGGCCTGACACCGCCTTTACCACGGGGTCCAACCGAGCCTCCGCGACTGTGGGACAACCTGAGCTCACAAGCCTCCTGGTGCGATGATGGGGGGAAGCGGGCAGAACACAGCATCACCCCGGCACTGCTCTTGGCCAGAAACGCTTAGCCTGAATTGAACAACAAGGAAATAACCAGGCCAGGCCAGCCTCTGGGACTTTATACAAAACAGCTGCCCTGGACTCCTCCAAAAGGTTAATGTCACA
This sequence comes from Dasypus novemcinctus, assembly GCF_030445035.2. NCBI lineage: Eukaryota > Metazoa > Chordata > Mammalia > Cingulata > Dasypodidae > Dasypus > Dasypus novemcinctus. The sequence continues at coordinate 179,411,920 of NC_080704.1, forward strand.
AAAGGTGGGGGAAAAAAAGGTTGCTAGATTAAAGGAGACGAGAGACTTAATAACCAAACGTAATGTGTTGATTGGACCCTGGACCAAAAACCAGAACCAAAAGCTGTAAAGGGCATCATTGGTGCAATTGGAGAGATCCGAAGATGGGGGGATCCCAGGAAAGTGTAGTGCGTCAGTGCTAAGCCCCACGAATGCATTGGCTTGCGGGGTATGGCGCTGTGCTTTCCTGGAGAGCACGGGTGATGGTGTTGGCTTTTTGCTTTCAGCTGTCACTGCAAATGTGCTTGGGAGGAAAGCCAGGAGGCAGGTGTAAACACGTGCGCTAGGGGGGATAGCCCAGTGAAGGGAATGCAGATGTTGCAGCGCTTCTGGGGGTGGGGGGTGGCACTTTTCAAAATCCAGAGTGGGGACTCAGATTTCTGCTGGGCGACTGAAAAAGGGCAGCGCTGGAGGCTGCAGAGAGCCTGGAACGTGGGTCCCGCGGCTCAACCCTGCTTTCCTCCGAGGCTCTGCTGGGTCTGCAGGGCACCCTAGCACCCAGGACGAGGCTGGGGACACAGCTCCTTCCGAGGTTGCTGCTGGAGCGGGCACTCGGGAAACCTCCCAAGGCCTAGACGTTTCCAACCAAAGCCACCAGGAGAGGCCAGGAGCCAGGACAAACTAAGGCCCCGGTGTTCTGTGCATCGGTCCCTCCTGTCCCTGCCGCCTTGGCTCGCGCTGCCTGCTGTCCATCTTGTGCACGGTCTCCTCCCCGCCCTGGGGTGGAAGATGCTGGAGGCCCAGCTCGCCTCACTGGCCCTCGGCCGCTCCGACTGTCCTGGACGGCCCAGCCTGACAGCCAGCCGGGAGATCTGAACCCGGGGCCCTGGGACAAAGGGTAACTCCCGGCGTCTGTTCTCCCCAGCCTCAGTTACCTAATCTGTAGAGTGGGGGTAAGGAGAGTCCGAGGTGGCAGCCGTGGGGGCCCGGAGAGATTGTATAGTTTAAGCCCCTTCCTCTCTGGTTAACAAATGAGTGACGGGGACCCTCCCCAGGCCACAAGTCCCCAGGCCACACCAGGAGCGAAGGCCCCGCGGGACTGAGACCAGGGTCCCCCAGGCCCCCCAGGCCAGGGCGCCTTCTCAGCCTCCCTCACCCCTTCCTCGTCCCAGGGGTTCAGCGTCGGTACATTTGGGAAGTGTGACGAGGGCTCCCGGCCTCCCACCCTGCGCGTATTTCGGGAGGGTGGGCTGCCTCAGAACCTGGGGCGGCCGGGCACCCGCGCGCAGGCGCGGAGCCGTCCCGGCGGGCCCCGCCCCCGCCGCCTCTGCGCGCTCTTTGTCTGCGGCTCCCGGGCGGGGGCGGGGCGAGCACCGCTGGGGCCCCGCCCTTCGCGGCCATTCCCTCCGCCCTGCTGTCCCCGGGCCTCCCCTGTCTCCGGCGCTATCGCCACCCGGCGGCCAGCTGGGCCTGCCTCGCTCCCGCGTCCCAGCCCAGCCCTCGCCTGTCCTCAATGTCCCTTGGCGCGTGGCGTTGCCCCCCACCCTTTGGCCTTAGGCATTTTCTTCTTTGCATGGACCTTCCCCATCAGCATCCACACACACTCTGGGGTCTCCCATGGCAAAGCGCAAACGGAGCGCTCTCTCACGTGCCCCAGCCGCACCCCTGCCCCGCCTTCGCACCCCCTGTCCAGTCAACTGGCTGTCCACCATTGCCCTCCAGCCACCAGCGCTGCTCTGCAGGTCCCTGCCGCTTGCACCTTCAATCCAGGGGGCCATTTCCATCCTCCCGTGCCTTTGATGCCCTTAGGACGCACCTTTCAGGCTTGCTCCATCGCCGCTTCCTCCTCTCCTCCCCACCCTTCCTTTAATGTCGGGGCGCACATCAAGCTCTATCTCCACTCATTGTCGGGTCATCCCCAGCTTATGACTAAATCAATAACAATTCCTGGTTGAACTCAACAACCCCTGGTTATAAAAGATGTGCCAGTTGGGTAGCTTGGCTTTGGAAACCCGGAGGTCAAGTGGAGCCTTGGGAATGTCTGCAGGTGGGGCGTTCAAGTTGTAGCTAAAAATTTGTATTGAATAAAGCACTCCGATTTCCTGCGCTGCCCTCCCCCCCACCGTCCTCCCCCAGTTTCCTCCCCCTACTTCCTGTACACCTGGGAGTCATTTTCATTGTTGTCTTAAATTGTGGTAAAATACACATAACAAAGTATTTACCAGTAGTGACTTTTAGTGTATTCCGCAGCGTTCTGCAACCATTACAGCCATCTCATTCCACAACTTTTTCATCACCCCAAAAGGAAACCCTGTATGCGCTAGCAGTCACTCCCATTTTCCCCTGCCCCAGTCCTTGGCAACCGCGGATCTGTTGTGGATTTGCTTTTCTGTCCATTTCATGGAAAGAGAGTCAGACAGTACGTGGCCCTTTGTGCCTGCGCCTTTCGCTTCACACAGTGTCTTCAGGGTCCATCCGCGTTGTAGCGTGTGTCCACACTTCATTAGATGATGGGCACCGGAGTGGGACTGCCAGGCCTGTGAGTGTGAAGTGCTCTGGGTGCCAAATTCTTAGCTGCAGTCAAGAGAAGCCTGACTCCAATGTGACCCTGGACTTGTGCACTTGTGTCCCCCTCCCGCCTCGGTCGGCCAGGGCCTCCTGTCCTCTCCCTGCAGTCCCTGGACGGGGGGAGATCAGGGCCCACCCTTGGCCACCCACAGAAGCCCTCCTGCCACCTTAGAGGAGCCAGTGAAGGCCACACAGAAGGGCCTGCACTGGGGGCGGGGGCAGGTGGTGGGGAGGGGGCGTCTGCTCCATCCTGCTCAGTCCTGCCCCGGCCCCCAGCCGTGGCCCGGCCCTTCCTCAGCCTTCCAGAACCAGCTTCCAGGTGTTGCCCCGGGCGAGTGCTGGGCCAGCTCAGCTGTCCCTTCCAGGGCCCGGGGGCTGTGACTCGGCGCCTCCTTCCAGGTGGGCGGCTTGTGGCCAGATCCTGGGGGTGGAAGCCTTGCCCCCACCCCGCAGCCCACAGCCAGGCCCCCACAGCCCCTCCCGGCATCCTTCAGCACCTCTGCGACTCCAGACTCGCGGGGGCCACTCATTCCTCTTTTGAAAGCCAGTCCACTTGGGAAGTTGAAGGCTATGGAGGAAGAAAGAGTCTCCTCCAGGTTCTTCAGATCAGGTCTGATGTGACTTTGGTGCTGCTCCTTCACCAAGGGGCCCGAGCCTAGAGGCTGCCGAGCTGGCCACACACCCGGGCTGGGGAGGCCCAGGAGCACAAACCAACTGATTGCCACCAACTCTCGGGGCCCTGGAGAAACCGAGAAAACCTCCAAACATCTGGTGGGCTAGATGGTCTTCATATGTGTTCTTTCTCATTATAAAAGTCTTGTTCGTTGTAGAAAATTTCAGAAAATGCTGTAAAGAATAGAAAAGGACACATAACTCATATCTCCCAGAGAGAAGACTGCTAACATTTTTACATGCTCATGTATTTCCTTCCAGTCTTGAAAGAAACGACGGTGTCATAATTGATACTCACGTACCAATGACTACACATAATATGTTGTCAAGGAACAGTGATTTTAAAAATTGCTGAGCGGAGTGGGTGTAGCACAGTAGTTGAGCGTCTGCTTCCCGTGTAGGAGGTCCCAAGTTTAATCCCCAGTACCTCCTAAGGTAAATAAATCAAGAAGAAAAATAAACAACTGCCGAGCACCTGTCCACCCTGAGCTAGTGTGTTTCCGGAATCGTGAATCTCTGGCGTGCTTTGCCCCATCCTCCCCGGCTTCCACGTGCCCCAGGCTGCTCCACGGAAGGACGGGGCCAGCGGGTGCACAAAACTGGGATCGCATTGGACAAAAGCAAATATTTTGCCTTCTATTTGATCGTGAGACTTTTCCCGTGATGTTATTCTATTTTGAAGGTTGGTAATTATTTCTTTATTGTCCCCCACAAAACAATGAAACCATATTACCTAAAGTTTGGAATATAGGGGCAACAAATCTCCTGGGTTTCTACCCCCCTCATCCAATATTTTTATACTTTTTCCCAGCATTTTTCCACGTACACAGCTATTTATATAGTACAGGTGCCGTACATGTGTAGTTTTATATCCTTTTTGAGAAATAGGCTTGTTACTTAAGGAAGCTATGGTAAAGCAGTCGTATAGCTCATTTAGGCAATTACGGTTAAGATTATTGCAAGGTTTTTGGCATTAAAAATAATGCTGGTTTAGTTGAGAAATGTATGTTTTTATTCAGCCATGTTTTTCTGTTTTGTTTCCATCGTCAATTATTAAATGTACAAAGTAAAGTTAAAAAAAAATAATGCTGACTTCTCAAAAATGTAAACATCGAGTTACCACATGACCCAGCAAATCCCCTCCTAGGTATATGCCCAAGAGAATTGGACACAGGTGTTGAAATAGAAGCTTGTACACGCAGCATCCACTGCGGCACTTTTCCTAATAGCCAAAAGGTGGAAGCAGCCCACCTGTCCGTCAGCGGAGGAATGGACGAGCAAATTGTGGTCTAGCCCCACAATGGGGTCATCTTCACCCCACAAAAGGAAGTTCCGAGCCATACAACGTGCATGAACTTGGAAACGTTGTGCCGAGTGGCAGGAGCCAGACCCAGCTGGACAAACCCTTGTTCTGTGACGTGCCCAGACTAGGTTAACCCGTAGAGACAGAAAGCAGGTTAGTGGTTGTCTAGGGCTCTGGGGGAGTGGGAGGGAAAGTGGGAGTGACAGCTAAGGGGCACAGGGCTTCTTACTGGGGAGGCAAAAAGGTTCTAGAAGTGATAGTGGTGGTGGTTACACGCTGCCACTGAATTGTACAGTTTAAAATGTTTAAAAGGGGTCAGGTTTTTGTATTTTACCTGATTAAAAAAGAGTGCTGGGGGAAGCAGATGTGGCACTATGGGACCTCATTTTTTTAAATGTAATTAAAAAAAATAATAATAATAAATAATTTTTTAAAAAAAAGCACATAACCTAGCAAAAATACCTAACAAGTCACTCCTGCTCCCACTTCTGTGGATTGGCCTGTGAGGGCATGGCCTTGCAGGAGAATATCAAGTGAATAACTCCTACCCCCTGTTTCTGTAAATCAGCCTGTGAAAACATGGCCCTACCAGTAAGATATCAAACAAGTGACTCCCCCCGCCCCCACTTCTGTAAATCAGCCTGCAACCTTGCACCTGCATTCTGCTTCTGTAACCCTGCTCGGAAAATTTCACCTAGCAACACGTTAGCCAATGAGCAAAAGTCATGCTGATCCCACATAAAATCCTATAGAAACCTATGAAAACTGAAAAACGGGGCTCAGAATTTGAAGATTGACTCTCCTCTGGGCCCACACATAATAAATCTGAGAGCTGGCTTTGGGTTTTTCTGTGGTCCAGAACTCCTGACTTCGCTGCAATCAGCTCAAGCAGTTGGGCGCCAGCCTACCACATGGGAGGTCCTGGGTTTGGTTCCCCTTGCCTCCCAAAGAAGACAAGCAAGACAGCGAGCTGACACGATGGACTGGCATGGTGAGCTGGCACAACAAGATAATGCAATGAGAAAACATAATGAGAGACACAAGAAGCAGGGAACAGAGGTGGCTCAAGCAATTGTGCGCCTCCCTCCCACGTGGGAGGGCCCAAGTTTGGTTCCCAGTGCCTCCTGAAAAGAAGATGAGCGGACAGAGAGCACACAACAAACAGACATAGAGAACAGACAGGAGGCACAAAGAACAAAGGTGGGAGAAATAAATAAAATAAATCTTTAAAAAAAAAAAGTGCGGCTGTGACTATCCTGGTCATTTAAGGCATGTGCATATCTAAGATTATGTTTTAGGCTAAAGTAGAGCAAATTCACTGGATCAAAGAGTATGAACATTTTCAAGATTCTTTCTAATTATTGACAAATGTCCTCCAGAGAGGCCTTACCGGTTGACACTCCGGAGGTAAGGCTCAGACTGAATGGGTCTACAAAGGGTGATGGGGTCTGCCAGGGGGCCCGGGGGTGGCCACTGCTCTTGAGACTAGCAGGGCTGGGGGCACATCTTTCGGAAGCATCCAGTGGACGCAGCCTGTGCTTGGGGCCCAGGGCCGTGAAGGCTTCTGTAGTGCAAATGGGCACTTAGTCTTCCCCAGGTGCAGTGTGAGGGACGCTTGGGCCATCCCCCAGAGGGGCCCCACCAAGGCTTGCCTCCTCTCGGGGGGGCAGGGCGAGGGCTCTTTCTGTCAGCACCTACAGTGGACAGGGTGCTTGAGCCTTGCTTCAGGTGGAAGTCCACTCAGCTCCAAGAGGGGTTCGGGGTCAGCCGGCTTGGCCCCATCTCAGCTGTAAATCAGAAAGCGCTCCAGGCGCACACGGGACGCTTAGGGGAGACCGTAAAGTCACAGGCCAGAGGAAGGCGACGTGCTAGCTGGCTGTTGTGTTGTCCTCGGACACATTTGTTTTTGTCTCTGTGCCTTTCTGTTTTGTCACTGTGGTGCTTTGAGCATGTGTTGCTTTTCCGATTAGAAAGGCAGAGCGGGACGTTTTAACCAAGTCAGTTGTGCCGGGACTGGATGGAGTTGCAGGCTGCCCGAGCGAGCTTTGGGGGTCTCCCTTGATGGCGCACTCACTGGGGCTTGTCCAGGGCTGGCTGCAGAGAGGTAGTTTCGCCCTGGCGGTGAAGAGCGCCCTGCTCACCTTCAGCCCAGCACCGCCCCACCCGTGGAGTGCTGGAGAAGAAGAGGGGTGGACGTGGGACACAGCCAAGGGCCTTCAGCTGTGGGAAGCATGGGAGACCAAGTGGATTTCTTCTGGAATGTTCCAAAGGAGGCGGGCTGGCACTAGGGGAAGGAAAGATGGTTTAATCGAGTTTTCTAGCAGAGAGCTTGAGCAGCTCATTCCAGGGGAAGCTGCCGGCCACAGAGCCATGGGGAACCGCCGAAGTCACTTTGGAGTCCCCCTGGGTCCCAAGTAGCCCCTGGCTGCTGGGGGAGAGAGACGGGGAGGCAGAGCCTGGCGGTCCCGTGGGGCCCCTTGGGTGCTGATTTCCCTCCGTGGGCAATACCCTCTTTAGCCCTTTGACCTTTGGGGCCCTCACAGGTCAGAAAGCTTGGTGGCTGTGAATGCCCCGGAGCGGGGCTTGCAAGCAGCCTGCGGTAATGGGGCGGCCAGAACAGGAGGGCGTGGCGGAAGTCAAATTTCCGTGGCCTTTGAACCTTGTCAACGCGTGAAGTATGGGCCAGGTCCCCATTTGCACCACGCACACAACCTTCTCCTGGGACCTGGGCAGTGGCGTGGAAGGCGGCTCTGTTGGCGGGCACGGCGTGGGCAGGGCCTCGATCCGCCTGCGCTTGCGCGCTTGTAGGCGAGTGCGTGTCCCTCGGTACCTGGCCAGGAGTGGGTGTAGCTGCTGTTTGCAGAGACCTGACTTCCTTGGGGTAGCTTTGTCCCCGGAGGCCTCCTGCGTGCTGAGGCCTGGTGACTGTGTGAGCACAGAAGGGGCAGGAAGTGATGGGCAGGTGGCGATGAAGGCTGCCTCGAGAAAGGGCATGCGGAAGGTTTTCCCCATGGGAGAGTGTGCCAGGTGGGGAGAAGGAGAGAGAAGGCTGAGGCAGGGGACAAAGGAAGAGAGGTGAGGTGGCAGGGGAGGTGAGGCCCTGGGCAGGAAAGAGAAGCAGGCTCACCCCCTCCACCCACCCCCAACACACTTTTAGACCCCCGGATGCCACTCACACCCACGGCCCACTGACCCCCAGACCCCACCTGCACCCACCCCCCACTGATTCCACCCCCGAACTGTTCGCCTGGGTGACAGCAAGAGCTGCCCTGTCCCCACTGCCCCGCCTGCCCATGGGATTCCTTCTGAAACAGTTCCAGGATGCAGAAGAGTAGAGGGTCCAATTTTAGCATCACAGGTGGACCTGCCACCCAAGCGTGACTTGGGCCTCGTTGGTCCCGGCATTGCCACAAAGTGCGCGGATGAATGTACCACAACCGCTTTATTCCTTTTCCCGTTGGCAGACACTGGGCTGTCGCCAGGGTCTGTTCCAAACAGCAATGCTATGCGCAGCCGTATCTTCATTCTTCCGGGCCATTGCCTGGTGGCAGCTGTGGTCATTTGCTCGCATCCCAGGATCCTGAAGTGGTGGCTCGCGGCAGCTTCTGGTGCCCGCTCATTGCTCAGTTTGGCCTCCTTTTTCCACAAGGGCCTGCTGATACCCTTTGCCTGTTTTCCTATCGTTCGTGTCTTCTTAAGGCTCTGTAGGAGTTCTTTGTGAATTCTGGATAATTCTTTATCAGTTCTGGGCATGGTAGGGATCTTCTCTTTGCGTGGCTTATCTTTCCACAGTGTTTATGACGTCCCTTGTGGCATCCTGGAGGTTTTACTTGTTCACCTAGTCAGTTTTGTCTATCTTTTCCATTATGGTTTGCCCATTTTTTTTTCTTAACTTGTAAGAAATTCTTCTCTCTGCCAACATCATCGATATATTGTGCCCCCTTCTCTAAGTCAGGCGGGTTGGCTTTGTCCCTTTTGGAATTGCTTGCCAGGGCCTCAGAGCCCGGTGGCAGCAGGTGGCAGCATGGCATTGGCCGGCAGGGTAGCAGGCCTGGCCGGGAACACGTTGAGTTCCATGTGCCTTTTGGACATCAGAGTAGGCCCCTGACGATCGGGGACCTGCCGCTGGCAGGTTGGCAGTATGTCGTTCTCCTCGTGACAGCAGGGGGGGGGGGGGCGGGCAAGGCTGGAGGCGTTCAGAGGAGAGCTGCTACCTGGCGTAGCTGAAAGATCACAGTTGCAGTTCCTCACCGAGGGCCTTCCCGCCTGCTCGCCCATCTGCCTCCCAGAGGGCCCTGCGGCACCGCGGGGGTGAAGGGGCTGCTGGGCGGTGGCAGGCAATCGCTTGGGTGGCCCCTGGCTTGAGGAGCTGAGTCTGGGCCCTGTTCCCCCGCTCCATTCCCAGCCCTCCGCAGCCAGCCCTGTGCAGCCCTTCCCACTGCCTGGGGCCAGTTTCCATAGCAACGCTGCTGCTGGGTAACGAGTCCTGGGAGAAAAGACATTCCTACGCTTGCTTCTCAGTATCACCTGCGAGTCCCACTGGGTGCTTGTCCCCTGCCTCGGGGCGCTGCCTCCCCCACGGAAACCCTGAGGACAGCCCGGAGCCCTTTCCTTCCGGGCAGCGGTGGGCTGGTAACAGTTCCCAAACCCAGAGCCCTGGTTTTGCCGATTTCTGTGGCGTAAATAGTCCCACCGTGGCAGGCTGAAGGCAGAGCAGCCGCACCCCATTATATAGTATTTCCATCTCAAGGGCAAAAGAACCCCAAAATGTCAGCAAATCAGTACTTTGGGATTGCTTTTCTTTTCTTTTCAAAGACTTATTGTTTTTTAATTTATTTCTCTCCCCCTCCCCCCCCCCCCATTGTCTGCTCTCTGTCCATTCTCTGTGTGTTCTTCTGTGACTGCTTCTATCCTTATCAGCGGCACTGGAAATCTGTGTTTCTTTTTGTTGCATCATCTTGCTGCATCAGCTCTCCGTGTGTGCGGCGCCATTCCTGGGCAGGCTGCACTTTCTTTCGCGCTGGGCGGCTCTCCTTGTGGGGCATACTCCTTGTGCGTGGGGCTCCCCTATGTGGGGGACACCCCAGCGTGGCAGGGCACTCCTTGTGCACATCAGCACTGCACATGGGCCAGCTCCACACGGGTCAAGGAGGCCCAGAATTTGAACCTTGGACCTCCCATGTGGTAGGCGGACGCCCCATCCATTGGACCAAGTCCACTTCCCGCGATTGCTTTTCTTTCTCACCTTTGTGTCTGATGCGGTTCGTGGCACGGTTTTGGCAAAGCCGGCTGCAGTGCCCACCGCTCAGGCCCTGGGGCCCGTCCCTCCTGCCCCCTCGGTCAGCTCCAGAGCGATATTCTTACTCGTGTCCGACCAACACCTTCTTGACCGCAAAGCTCTGTCATCGTCATACTCTTTGATCTGCTCATTCCACTTCTAGAAGTTTTCTGAGACAACCGTTTGCTCTAGGGCCCAAAAGTTGTCTTTGCACCCTTCTTGATAAAAGCCAAGAATGGAAACCAACTTCAGCGACGTGCCAAGCATGCACTGGTGGCTTCAGGCCTTCCCGGACCTGCAGGTGCAAGATGATAGACATAGAAAAAAGACTGGAAGGAAGCAGGCCCATGCGCCCCCGGCGGTCACATCCCTGAGCTCTCCCGTGATTTTTGTTCTCTTCCCTACGGCTTTTTGTATTATCCTTATGGTTCTACAAGGAACCTTTTACAGTCAGACAAAATTGATGGCAAAATAATAACAAAGTTCCTTTCCTCTCACGAAAAGCATGGGGGACAGTGAGGTCCCAGCCAGGTCATGGTTCGCGTTACAGGGGCTGAGAGAAGTGGGGTGGCCAGGAGTCCCTAGCACTTTCTTTGCTCTTCCTTAGACAGTTTGTCTTCCCAGAAAAAGAAAAATTGGCAGGGCTCCCCTGTTACGTTGCAGCTGTGACAACACGACTTTGCCCGAGAAAGCAGGCCCCTGTCCCAGGAGCTGGCATCTCTGAGGCATCCCATTCCCCTGAGAAGGGGGACACGGAGCAGCGGCTGTGAGTGTGTGTGGCAAGGAACCTCAAAACTTGCCAGTGCTGGGACAGTTACCAGGTGCGGACCCAGCAACCTCAGCCGTGGCGTTGACATATAGCATATAGCCACAGCGGCTTGTGCCTGTGCCCGTGCCTAAGTGGGGCCTTCTCCCCTCTTGTCCCACAGAAGCTCCTACCTGCCAGGGCCTCTGCTTTCATCCTTGCACTCCCGGGCCCAGAAGAGGCCTTCTGGAAGCTGCTGGGCAGATATAGATACCGGCAAGCCCCCTCGAATGCCACCTCCTCCAGGCAGCGTTTCCTGATTAGCCTTGGCTGGTCCTCTCTTGGGGTTCCCACGACTTACCCCTGGAATTCTGGACGCGTTTGCTCCAGCCGCCTTATCTGGAGTTCATAGCTAGACCTGCCCTCCTCCATCCTCCCAGGAGCAACTGGAAGCTTCAGGCTGGCTTTGCTAGCCTGTCCCAGGGCCCAGCCTTCCACCCATGGTGGCCTTGGGCAGCCCTTGCTCCACTCTGGGGTCCCCACCCGACGCAGACTCTTCCCCTTCCCCACCCGGAATCTCCCAGCCTCTGCGCGGAAGGGCCGCACCCCCCTGCTTGTGTCATCCTGCCCTTCCCGCGCGGCTGCTCAGGCCCGCCTGCGCGGGGCTCCTCCAGCCGCTGGCTCCTGAGCCTCAGTTTCCTCACTTGTAAGCTGGAGGTCTTTGCGGTATCCTCTTCGCGGTATCTCCGTCGCGGCTGCTGGGGGTGAAGATCCAGGGGAGCCTCACGTCCAGGTGGCCCGCCCGGAGCCCGGGCCGCGGCAGGCACAGAAAGGGTGGTAGTTTTCATCCAGGCCGCTGCCTCGGCACGGCTCTTTGGCAATTCCAGGGCTCTTGGGTGTCTTGAGGGCAGAGACTGCGTGCTGTCTTCTCCCCACCCCTAGCGGGGTCCGGCGAATACCTGTTGGCCAAGACTGCCTATGGGGAGGGTGCTCCCGCCAGCCTCCCCCCTTGACGGTGGACGAGCGCGCCTCGCCGCGCACAGAGGGCTTGCTGGCCTCGGCCTTGCTAGAGGCAGAGTCCGCAGGTGGGCGCCCGCCAGCCCCCGGGTGGCATGTCTCAGGTGGGAACGAGGGCGCACGGGACGGCTGTGGCCGTGGCGAGAAGGCCTGGGGCCCTGGTCGGCAGGCTCGGGGGCCTACCGGGCCTCTGCCGTGGCCCCTCGAGGGGCGCAAAGCCGGCCCGCGGGGGTCCTCACGGGGCCGTGTCTCTGCCGCAGGTGAACGGGAAGGAGCTCTCCAAGCTGTCTCAGGAGCAAACCCTAGAGGCCCTGCGCTCCTCCAAGGAGCCCCTGGTGATCCAGGTGCTGAGGCGCAGCCCCCGCCTCCGGGGCGATGGCTCCTGCCACGACCTGCAGCTGGTGGACAGTGGCACTCAGACCGATATCACCTTCGAGCACATCATGGCGCTGGGCAAGCTGCGGCCGCCCACCCCGCCCATGGTCGTCCTGGAGCCGTACGTCCTTTCCGAGCTGTGAGTCGCCCTCAGGAGGGCCCCGGGCCCTGCCTTGGAGGGGCACCCAGGGGCCACCTGGACGCTGCACCGAAGCAGCGCCGGGCCTGGCAGGGAGACGCCGACCCAGCTTGCCCTGGGGCCTCCTGCCGCCGCCCCTCAGCACTCTTGCCATTGGCTTCCAGAACCTTCCAGGCCTCTAGCCTCGGGCCGGCCGAGGGGGCTGAGCAGAGCCTGCCACACAGGCTCCCCCTTCCATCTGCCCCATGGTCGAGGGAGGACCGTCCTGGGCTTTCGCTGCTGGCAACGCGGCTCCTCCTGCCGCCTGGCCGGCCAGGGTCAAGGCCACCAGCCCTTCTTCCATCCTTTCTCCTCCATTGTCTCCTGCATCTCAGGCATCCCTCCTTTGAATCTTCTCGCATCCTTTCTCTGTCCCATGCTTCCACCCCGCTCTGAATCTCCTCCATCTCTTGGGCTCCTTTCTTTGGCTCACTCAGAACAAGGGACTTTCTCCAGGACGGGGGGTCCTGGCCGTGAGTGCTGGGCCAGAGGGCAGCGGCCCCAGCCTCCCCCTTCCTCGGTGTGGAGATAGGTGGCAGGGCAGGGGGCAGCCAGCCTCAGCCTCGGGCCAAGGAGAGGGAGGCTCTGCTCAGGCGGAAGTCCTCTGGGGCCTGGATAACTCCTGGGGGCGTTGCATGGGGGTCTCTTCCGGGGTGGGAGGGGTGGCAGGAGCTGGCCGCCTGGGCCGGCTCTCGTGGCTTGCGAACCTTCCCACCTGAGAAGCGTTCCCGGCCTTCGCATGGATGGGCGGGTGTAGGTCAGGAGGACGCAGCTTCCCGGGGAGGCCGCCAGGCTGCCTCGCCCCCCAGGGGGGAGCCCCAGGCCGGAGGCCGGCGGCGGGCCAGTCCGGGAGCTGGGGCTAGCGTGCGACAGGAGGAGTTGGGCAGGCTGACCCCACCTTCTCCCGGGCAGCCCCCCGATCAGCCATGAGTATTATGACCCGGCGGAGTTCATGGAGGGCAGCCAGCAGGAGGCAGACCGTATGGACGAGCTGGAGTACGAGGTGAGCGGGGCCGCCCACGCGGGGCCGGCAGCAGCCCTGCTCCAGCCTGCGCCCCCGCTGCCCCCCTGGCAGCGGGGCCCCCGGGCCCTTGCCAGCACTCAGCTGGCTACTCGGGCGCGTAGCCCTGCGGGCGCCGGTGAGGTCCCCGCGTTGCGTTTGTCAGTGAGTCGCGTCCACGCATGTCTGTGTCTTGTACGTCTCGTGTGTGTCTTGGGCATTTCACGGTCGGGGAGACCATTGCACCCATGCGCCCACTGGGATGGTAAGACGATCGCTGAAAGCTGGGGGGCCGGAAACGCTGCTCGGGTGCTGTGCAGGGAAAGGGGAGGTGGAAAGGCAAGGTACTACGGCGGCAGAGGGGGACTGGTGAGGGGCTGGCCGCGGCCACCCTGCTGCAGGGCGGGGCTTCCTTGCTCACCTGCTTCTTACCATCCCCTCGCGGCAGGAGGTGGAACTGTACAAAACCAGCCACCGAGACAAGCTGGGCCTGATGGTTTGCTACCGCACGGATGACGAGGAGGACCTGGGCATCTACGTTGGAGAGGTACGGGGGCCGGGCAGCCCCGTGCTGCCTTCCTGCCGGCCAGGATGTCGAAGCTGGCCTTCGATGCCCACCTGTATAGTGCCAGGATGTGGCACGAGGCGAGCCCCACGCTGCCCGCCCGGGACTGCCAGGCCCCAAGGCCCGGGCCAACGGCTCCAGTCTGGGTGCAGCAAGACGATCCTCTACACAGAGAGACCCGTGCCCGGGGTGTGAAGCAGGCAGGGCCGAGGATGGGACAGGACGAGATGCCTGAGCCCTGCCTGCTGCCAGCTACCCTGGAATTTAATAGGGTGCCGCCTCCTCCCCCCACTGTCGTGGCAGACACCCGTGTGGCCAGGGGAGGAAGGACGGCTCCTCTCCACGCTCTAGCAGGAGCAGACCTTCCCAAGGTGGAGTCTGCTCCCACCACAAGTCCCCCAGCACCGGGCTTTAAGTGTCCAGCCCCCCCGTATGTCCCGCTGCCCCCTGCAGCCCCCTGAGGCCCCAGCACAGGAAAGAACAGGCTTCCGAGTGAATGGGTGTAGGGCTGATGGCTGCGGCATGGGCTAGAGGGTGGCGGGGAGGGACCAGGGAGCTTTGCACCAGTGCGTTGGGAGGCCGGCGCGCTTGTCTCCCAAGCTGGGGTGAGGGCACGGGCGCCCACGGCCTGCTTTCTGCCCCTGCTTCTTGCTGCTGTTCTGAGCTGAGCACGGAGCGAGAAAGAGCCTTCTGCTTGCTTCCGGAGCCCCCGAAGCTGGGCTGCGCCCCTCCCCCATTTAAAAGAGCTCCTCCGTGCTACAGCCGGAGGGCGCAGTCCCACGATGCACGTGTCCTGCAGGTAAATCCCAACAGCATCGCGGCCAAAGATGGCCGGATCCGTGAGGGAGACCGCATCATCCAGGTGAGTGAGCCCGTGGTGGCCCCTGCCACCGCTTCTTCGACCGCCAAGAGCCCAGCCTGCTGCTGGGTCTTGCCGTGCTGACGGCTCAGCTGTGGCTCACCTCTCTTGTTCAACCACCCTGAGTGGCTCCCATGTGCCCACAGGATAAAGCCCAGCTACTGCGGGCCCCTGCACGGCCTCCTCCCCCGCCGTCCCCCAGGCATGAGTGCGGCTGCTTCGGCTGCTTGGCCCTTCTCTCCTCTCGCACCTTAGGCTCACCTCCTTCCTGTTCAGAGCTCCAGATCCGGTCCTAGCCCCGTCTGCTTGGGACCCCGAGGCCCCTGAGCACGGGGGGTGGGGTGGAGCAGACTGCTGGGAAAGCGTCCCAGGCCGCCTCGCTCACTGTCCCCTTGGCCTGCCCCAGATCAACGGTGTGGACGTGCAGAACCGGGAGGAGGCGGTGGCCATCCTGAGCCAGGAGGAGAACACCAACATCTCCCTGCTGGTGGCCCGGCCCGAGAGCGAGGTGCGTCCCCCCCCTGCTGGGAGACTTTGTGACCGGGAAGCAGCTGATCTCAGACAAGGGGGCAGACACCCACAAAGCTAGGTGCCCCGGGGCCCAGCTCCCCTTCCGGGTTCCGAGGGCCCAGGGGGCTGTGACCACCCAACCCCTTGGGTGGTTTGGTGTCATGCTGAGGTCAGGCCGTGCTCGGGTCCCCAAGAGGACCAGATGGGGGGTGTCAGGGGAGGCCCTGGCAGCTATGGGGACGACACCGAGCCTGTCCCTGCAGCTGACGAAGCGGTGGAAGGACAGCGACCGGGATGACTTCTTAGATGACTTTGGCCCCGAGACTGAGGGGAAGCTGAAATCCCCTCCTGCCCAGCAGGTGAGTTTGGTGGGGTGGGCGGGGGGCAGCGGGGGGCACGCGCCGGGCTGGGAGGCTCCCGGGCTGCCCCGCTGACGCCGCTTGTCTCTCTGCCCCAGCTTGGCAATGAGGAGGAGAAGGGGGCCCCCGAGGGGGGCCCGGGGCTGAGCAACAGCCAGGAGCTGGACAGCGGGGTGGGCCGGACGGATGAGAGCACACGCAACGAGGAGAGCTCTGAGCACGACCTCCTGGGTGACGAGCCCCCGAGCACCATCAACACCCCCCGGAGCCTGCGCAAGTTTGGCCTCCCCGGGGACGCCCTGCAGAGCCGTGACTTCCACTTCAGCATGGACTCGCTGCTGGCCGAGGGCGCGGGGCTGGGCGGCGACGTCCCGGGCCTCACCGACGAGGAGTACGAGCGCTACCGGGAGCTGCTGGAGATCAAGTGCCACCTGGAGAACGGCAACCAGCCGGGCCTCCTGTTCCCCCGGGCCGCGGGCGGCAACGGCGCCCTGGACGTCAACCGCAACGAGAGCCTGGGCCACGAGATGGCCATGCTGGAGGAGGAGCTGCGGCACCTGGAGTTCAAGTGCCGCAACATCCTGCGGGCCCAGAAGATGCAGCAGCTGCGGGAGCGCTGCATGAAGGCCTGGCTGCTGGAGGAGGAGGGCCTCTACCACCTGGCCGCCGGCGAGCCCCAGAAGCGCGAGCTGTCCGACATCTCCGAGCTGCCCGAGAAGTCCGACAGGGACAGCACCAGTGCCTACAACACGGGCGAGAGCTGCCGCAGCACCCCTTTGCTGACCGAGCCCCTGCCCGAGAGCCCCCTGCGGCGCGCCGCTGCCGCCGGCAACTCCAACTTGAACCGGACCACCCCCGGGCCCCCGGGTCCCCAGGCGGCACCCCCGCCGGGCGGCCCAGCCAAGTTCCGATCCCTCTCCCGGGATCCCGAGGTGGCCCGGAGACAGCGTGCGGAGGACCGCGGCCGCCGCGGCCCCAAGCCGGGCACGGCCCTGGAGCGCGCAGGCCCCGAGGGCAGCCCTTACCTGGCGCGGCGCCCCCGCGGGCCGGGCCCCGAGGCGGAGCACTACCACAGCTGCGTGCAGCTGACCCCGCCGCACCCCCTGGACGAGCTGGGCCCCGGGCCCTTGGGCCTGGTGGGCGGCCCCCGGGCGGGAGGCGTGGTGGCGGCCCCGGGCGCCGAGGCGCCGCGCATGGAGTGGAAGGTGAAGGTGCGCAGCGACGGCACCCGCTATGTGGCCAAGCGGCCCGTGCGTGACCGGCTGCTGAAGGCCCGCGCCCTGAAGATCCGCGAGGAGCGCAGCGGCATGACCACGGATGACGACGCGGTGAGTGAGATGAAGATGGGCCGCTACTGGAGCAAGGAGGAGCGCAAGCAGCACCTGATCCGCGCGCGCGAGCAGCGGAAGCGGCGCGAGTTCATGATGCAGAGCCGGCTCGAGTGCCTGCGCGAGCAGCAGGGCGGCGACAGCAAGGCCGAGCTCAACATCATCGCCCTGAGCCACCGCAAGACCATGAAGAAGCGGAACAAGAAGATCCTGGACAACTGGATCACCATCCAGGAGATGCTGGCCCACGGCACGCGCTCCGCCGACGGCAAGCGGGTCTACAACCCGCTGCTGTCCGTCACCACCGTCTGAGCCGCCCCGGGGGGAGCGCCTCCCGGGACCCCACCCCCTGCCCTCCCTGCCCCTAGAGTCTAGTGAGTGTCTGTGTGCGCGTGCCCGCCCGCGAGTGCGCGCATCTTTGGTGACAGAGACGCCCCGGAAGCGGAGGGAGACTTCTCTCCCCTGGCTTCCTTCCCCCTTCTCCGAGGGAAGCAGTCAGGGTGCTGGGCCGCACCGGTGCAGAGCCGAAGCGGGTGCTCCCTTGGGCTCTGAGCGCGCGCGTGCGAGGGACTCACAGGCCGGGCTCGGCTCCCTTGGCCCCTGGGTGCCTGGGAGACAGGGAAGTCCCAGTGAAACGGAGAGGCGAGGAGGAGGAGGATGGCCCCGGGCTCCCAGATGCAGCCTCTCCAGCTCTGGCCTGAGGCTGCCGGGAGCGCCAGGTGGCCTGGGCTCTCTGTGGACAAAAGCACCCCCGATTTCTGTGGTTCTCCCTTTTTGTGCTTGCTGGTAGTTGTTTTGTTCCGTGGCCCTGCTCTGGGGGCTGGCAGCTCCTTCGGGCAGCCTGACAAAGGCCGAGCGCCCCCAAGTGATGGCTGCGAAGGAAGTGGGGAGGGGAGGGAAGGAAGAGTGGGAGGGCTGGGGGGTGGGAGGGAAGTGGGGGGAGAGGTGGGGAGAAGGGAAGCGGCTTTCCTGGCGGCCCCCATTGAGGGGAGGGGATAGAGGGCCCCCGAGGAGGGACGCAGCCTGCTGCAGTGGCCAAGGGAGAGCTGAGGCTGCAGGGATGACGGGGCGCCTGAGGACCTGGGTCCATGCCCGCTGCCGCCAGAGTGGGATGTCACTTCTGAGCGGCCGAGAAGGGTGCTTAGATAGCGAGGACATCGAGAGGCCAGGTCCTGGGAGCGAGAGGAGAGGGCGGTGGGGAGAGGCAGGCGGGCCAACGAGGAGGGAGGCTGCCCCGAGCCTCAGGCCTGGCTTGGCCCTCTGAACCCCTCTGCAGGCAGCCCGGTGACAGCTGGCAGAGCAGCCCTGGGGCCTGTCCAGCCACGAGGGTCTACACCCCACCCCTGCCCGCCCCCTGCATTGTGACAATAAAGCCCGCTGCCTTTTTACGCTTGGATTTTAGCCTTTGTGTTCATTCCCAGCCACGGGGTTGAGTGGGGTAAAGATGGGGCAGAGGGCATGCTCTGCCCTCCCTCGTTCTCACGAGAGCCTCCGAAGCCATTGTCTTATGGTCAGTGCTCAGGGGGAGATGTTACGCCAGTGTACAGTGGTGGGTCATGGGCACGTCCACAATGACTGGCCTCCACCGGGAACGAAGGCCCAGGAGCCGCCTGAGGTGGCTCTGGTGAGTCACCTGTATCAGTTCAGAGGTGTGACAGCCACAGGGGTCATGTAGTAGGAGAGTTGGACTCCATCTCCAGCCCCACCCAGGTAACCCGGAACAGGCCTACTGGGGGCATGGGGCTGGAGGCTGCTGGAAGCACCCGCCCCATCTGGGGAGCCTAGCAGTGCCTGGCAAGATGCTGAGTTTCAACTAGTGGCTGACTAGGTGACAGGGTACTCTCCAGGGGCTAGGCAAAGGCACCGGATTCCCTGCGGTGCAGCCAGCTAGCCACCCGGCCTGTCCTAGAACCGAGCTGTACCACATGCTGGGGGTGGGCGAGGGCCACAAAGGCAGACCCCAGGGCCTGCCACATAACAGCATCCTCTGGAGTGGGCAGTGCCACCACCCAGGCGCTCCCAGTCACCTGGGAAGGGGATGGAAGGGCTCGTGGACAGACATGCACCACCGTGGGCGCACAGCTGAGCCAGCCTGTGGGCAGGTCCAGCCCTCGTTGATTTGAAAGTAAGTGTGTACAGCGAAGGCTGAGCTGCTGGTGGGCGTGGGCAAAAGGTTGGAGCGCCAGCGGCCACAAGGGGAGGCCGGGCTGGAAAGGGCGTGGGCCGCTGGCTGGCAGCCTGAAGCACCGGCCGCTTGGGAAGGCTGGGACTGAGATCACGACCAGGCACGCGGGGCCCCCAGCAGGCCAGCCAATGTCCGTGAGCAAGGCAGGGGAAGAGGTGGCGCGATGCCAGCAGCAGGGCTGGGGTGCCTGATGGTCTTGAGGGGACACTCAGGCCCCCCATTGATCCCCATGGGGCAGGTCTCACCCTGGCCACAGAAACGGCTGGAGTTGAGTGGAGGCTTCTAGAGACAAGTGGGTCTTAGGGCATGCACCAGCTGCTGGGGGCTCCCTCTGCTGGCTCCAGAGGCACCCCACTATTCATGTAGTGGATGCCCAAGGCCCGGTGCTGGCAGGACAGGGGCCAGGGCAGGCCTGGAACCTGGAACCCCCAGGCCAGCTCCAGCAGCGCTGGGCCAGTGGTGCGTGGGTGGGCAGCTGCACCTGGGGACCACCGCCACTGGCCCCGACCCAGAGGGCTGTGCTGTAGCCTGAGGCCTGGCCTCCCCTCCCCCCAGGGCTTTCTCTGTACTCTAGGGGCCCACCGGCCTGGCCCTGGGGGCTCTCAGTCCCCAGGTCCCATAGTATCCCCCGACTCAGCTCTTCCTGAGCCTCTCCAAGGTCACCCCCAGCCCCACCCAGAGCCCCAGGATGTGGAGAGGCCACCAGCCACCCTCCATACCTCCCAGCCCTTCCAGAGGCCAAAGCTCCCTGGACAAGGCTGAACGAGCCCAGGTAAAGAGGAGCCTGCCCCCCCCCCCCGGCATGTCAGGGGCTCTCTGGAAGGGTGCTAGTGGGCCACTTGCCCAGCCCTGCACCTTTCCCAGTAACAGGAGTCACTGGGCACTGGGTGCTTGGCCAGCTGACCCCCGTGACCCCCTCGCTGCCACCATGTCCATCTGACAAACTTTGAGTCACACAGCTGAGAGGTTCTACTGGGCCTGGCAGCCAATGTCCTTGGCTCTCAAAGCCCTCATAGCCTCCCCAGCTGCCGGCTGGGTTAGGGTTAGGGTCTGCTGGCTAGGGACCCCGAGGCATGGCGAAGCCATGTGGGACACCCAGCTGGTGTCGTGAGGATGCTGGGTCTCAGGGGAGAGGGTCCCCGGGACAAAGCAGGTGTAGGCCAAATTGGGAAGGGTTAGCTATGGGCTCCTCAGAACCGTGGGATTCTGGGTAGCTCCTTCTTTCCTGGGGTTTCTAAGTGTCCCAGGTGAGACCCGACACCATGAAATGCAGATGTGCTAAGAAGCCCCAGGAGAGGCCAGGAAGGTGGAGTCTGGAGTGGGACAGACCGGGGGCCGAGCTTGAGCTGAGACCACAGCCTCAGAGAGCCCTGGACGGAATGGCCATACCGGCCCCAGGCGGCTGGGTGGAGTCATTGCCTTTACTACAGAGGACGACTGGGATGTGACCCAGGGCTCCGAACACAGGAGCCACCCCAAAGGCAGTGGGTAGTTCAGGGGAGCTGGAGAAGGGCTCCCCTCCTTCCCTAGCCAGGCCCCACCAGGGGCCATCCCAGATGGCAGGTGTGGTGCAAGCAGGCCTCCTCTCCACCTGCCTCCCCCTGCCGGGGGCCCCGGCTCGGCTCACCACAGGGAGCCACCCGGGTTCCTGTTCACCCCGGAGGAGGTCAGAGAGACACGGCAGAGA
This sequence comes from Dasypus novemcinctus, assembly GCF_030445035.2. Lineage (NCBI taxonomy): Eukaryota > Metazoa > Chordata > Mammalia > Cingulata > Dasypodidae > Dasypus > Dasypus novemcinctus. Next base: position 179,432,528 of record NC_080704.1, read on the forward strand.
AGCTGGTGAGGGCAGGGGAGAGAACGAGGCCGGGGCCTCTGTCAGAAGTGGTCACACACACAGATGACAACAACCCCCAGGCCCGCCCCCAAAGCCATGCAGGCCATTTGGGAGAATGAAACAGAGGTGGGCGCTCGGGGGCAGAGGAAGGAAGGCACCACTGAAAGTAGAGGAAGGCGCCACTGACGGTGAGCTGAGTGCATGAAACTGAGGCCTGGCTCCTGTAAGGGTAGCCCGTCAGCCCTCTCCCCCTGTGGAGCCTCCCAGTGTGGGGGGTGGTCCGCCACGGCAAAGCAGACGAGGAGCCCGTGTCCCCACTGTGCTCGCAGCGGCCCACGGCTGTTTATTGAAAGCAGGAAGGAGGTGGGGGGGACACCGCCTCAGGCCTGGATGTGGCTCTTGGCGCTGAAGGCCAGGTAGTAGATGACCAGGCCGATGACGGCCGCCAGCACCTCGGTGGAGACCCAGGGTCCATTCCACGTGCCCTGCGAGGAAAGGGACCGGTGGTGGTTCAGGGCAGCAAGGGCAAGCCACGCTGGGCGCCCATGGCCCAGGGGCTGAGCAGGTCCCAGAGGAGGGCGGGAGCCTCTGCTCGGCCCCCACACCCCAAAAAGGACGAGGAGTGCTGTATCCCCCGCTCCCCGCAGCCCACTCACCCGATGGTCCACGCTGACTGTGAACAGGGGAGGGATGACGGAGACGTCCTCGTTATTTCTCTGAGCCTGGAAGGGACACACCGGGGTCAGGGGCGGCAGTGGGCTGCTGGGGTGGGGGGGCTAGCAGGGGCAGGAACAACAGGCCTGGGTCACGGGAGAGGGGAGAGACGGGCAGGGGCGGCAGGGCGGGGATGGGTGCAGGGCTCCAGGCGCCACTCGCCTTCCGCAGGAGGCTGTAGGATTCCTCGTCGAAGAAGCGCACCTCGTAGGTGCCCGCGTGGGCGCTCTTATGGTCCAGGCTCCAGGACACCTGGGGTGCGTGGGACAGGCATGGGCGTCAGAGCCGGCACATGGCAACAACCCGAACGGCCCGAGGCCCCTGGTCCGTGCCCGGGAGCTGTACGGCCACCTCCGCCTCCCCCAGCGACTGCCAGGGCAGCCACTCCGTACCTGATAGCGCCCGACATCCTGGCCCCGGGTGACAGGAAACTGTTTCCCACTGACGTCAGCATAAAGAGCCATATTCTGGGAGGAGACACAGGGAGTCACCTTCTTCCCCTCTGGGCGGGGCAGAGGCACCACTGGGCCACCTACCACGGTGCCAAGGTCCACGGCCAGGGGGCAGGGAGGCTGGCCTGAGGGAGGGCAGCAGTGTGCTCTGGAGGGGGCACACCCCGAGCCACGCTGGGAGATGGTCACCCACTGACGGTGTTGCTGTCCTGCCTCCGTCTCCTAGGTGGCCTGGCCTAACCTGACCCACTGCCAGCCTGGGCCTCTGGGAACACAGAGCTCCTTGATCTTGAGCTTCACTAACACCCATCACCGACATAGCATGGCAACTAACCAATCAGAGAGTGGAGGAAAGAGGCCTGGGGAACATCCTCCAGACCGGTCCTCGTTTTCTACCTGTCTTCACTCAAGAAATACCAGGATGTCTACGTGAGGTTATAACATGTAATCCAATCACACAAGGCAAGGCAGGAAAACGTCCTCTTTAAAAACTTGCTAAGGTGGGAGTGGACGTGGCTCAGGCTATTGAACGCCGGTCTCCCACATGGGAGGTCCCGGGTTTGGTTCCCGGTGCCTCCTGAAAAAAAAACGAGCAAAACAAACAAAAAAGCCAACTCAGGGAAGCTGACGTGGCTCAGCGGTTGAGCGCAAGCTTCCCACACGAGGTCCCGGGTTCAGTCCCTGGCCCTGGTACCCAAGCAAACCAACCAACCAACCAACCCGCAAAATCTGCTAAGCTTTCTGATTTCTCCTGCATCCGCTTTTCTTTGGACTCCTTCTCCCTCTCTCGGCACAAGTCTTCTGGTCTACCCCTGCCGGGTGCCAGGGAGGGATTGACGCCCATGGCCGCCCTCGCCCCACCTCCCGCCGGCACCCTCCTCCCTGGTTGCCGCTGCCTCACCTGGACCCTGTTCTTGCACGTCAGGGAGATCTCCACAATAAAGACAGTCTCGGTGGAGATGACGGCATCTGAGGTGGTGTAATAGGAAGGGGTGATCTGGGGCTCCATGCAGGCCTCAGCTGTGGGAGCAGGCAGAGGAGACCACGTTCCTGGGTGAGGCCTGGCTGGCCTGCACTGGGCCGCGGGGCAGGGCGAATGGCCCCGGCCCGGCCTCTCAGGCCCTGTCAGCCGAGGACACAAAGGGGCCTTCTGCCCCCACTAGGGGAATCTGGGAGCCAGATCCAAGTGCTCAGTCTTAAGTACAGCGGCGGGGGTGACGGGATGCCTGTGCAGGAAGGCTGGGGAGGGGCTGGGGGAGGCGGTGTGGAGGTGGAATTGTGAGGCCACTGGGCAGAAAGGGCGACCGGGTGCGTGTGGAGGGAGGAGTGACTGGTTCCACTTCAGCTCCCGTCAGTGCCGGGACCGATGGATGGGGAGGCCAAGCCTGGTGCAGGGCAGCAGCCTGCCCTGGCGTGGAGCACACCAGAAGCTGCGGGGGCCAGGCCTGCCTCCACGCAGGCATGCCCGTCCCCTCGTTTACTGAAGGTCTTCTCAGCAGACACCGAGTGTGGTGCTGGCCACACCTGGGGACTTCGAGATGAGGGGACATGTCTGCCCCGAGCTCCAGCATTTCTTGAGGGTAAGAAATAGGGCAGGTTCTGGATTAAGAAACATCACCTGTTCCTGGAGTGAAAGGACTCCCTGCCTTAGCTATGACCACCGTCCCCAAAGGCCACGGGAAAGGGTGCCACCCAAGTGAAGGGATGCTAAGCAAGTGCCACCACAGCGTAAAAGTTCTTAGCCAGTTCTACAAAAGTGATGTCCTGGCAAAGCAGTGCAGGTAAGCTGGGGTAGGAGGAGGAAGCCACCTGGGAATGCCAGTCGGTGGGGGATGGACCTGGCCAGGCAGGGCCTCCTGTGCCCTGCTCCTCAGCCTGGACTTTTCCCTGGGGGCACCGTGGAGCCCCTGCAGGGTGTAACACACAGGTCTGACCTTTAGAGACAGCACTAGCTACAGTGTGAGAATTACTGAGAGAGTGATTAGAGGGTGGGGTGGGCAGGGAAGCCAGTTAGGCTGCTGAAACATCCCAGGGAGCCAGGGGGCTGGCCTGAAGCAAGGCAGGGAAGTGAATGTGTGGCCAAACAGTCCCCAGACCTCTCGCCAGCTTCTGCAATGAACTCCTCACCACACTTTGGGATTTCAGTCCGAGCTCTACACTCAAACATTTCAACTGTAGCTCAGCTCAGCTCAAGCAGTTGAGGGTCCCTTGCCCCAGGGAAAAAAGGCAATAGGTAGCCTTTGGCCTGGTACTCAAGGCCCCTGCTTACCTCTCCGACCCTCAGCTGCGGCTCCACGTTTCTGCCCCCTCTAACTTGCCCCACGCACTTGCTCTCTTCCCTGCCTGTGGTACGACCCTTCCCCAGGGATCACTCGCCCCTATCCTGACTTTCGTCAAGGGCTGCACTGAGCTCCCACTTCCTGGGCCAGCCTGACCCAGCCCGCACGGGTGAGGGGGCGCCTCCCCGCCAGCCCTGTGGCTCCCCGATCGCTCGGCGCCGTGGCGGTTGGCTCCTCTCCGAGCCCCTTTGGGAGCTCGGGCGGGTCGGCCGGCCGCACGGCGGGGGCGCTCGGACTCGTCTTCACGAGCAAAGGGACGAAGGCTTGGGCGGGTTCTGCCAGCAGCCGGGCTCAATGCGTGTGCGCTGTGGGGGCTGTGGGGTTGTGGGGCTGTGGGGACGCCGGGACGCGGGGACGCGGGGCCCCTGGCCTCTCGGAGGGAAGCCATGGCCGCCGCTACGGGCCCCGAGGAGGGCCAGAAGCCCCTGAGCCCGCCCTCCTCGCCCCCCACGCACAGCCTGCCGGGACAGAGAGGCTCGCTAGAAGCCAGCTCCGGCCACGCCGCTACCTGAGCAGCAGGAAAGGCTGGACAGCAGGAGCAGTGCCAGGGCCCCGAGCGACGCCACCGCCGCCATCGCCTCTTCTCTGCCGAGGCGCCAAGAGAACGAGCTCTCGTGAGCATGAGGAGCCGACGAGGAAGCGCGACGCGTAAGCGGCCGGGGGAGCCAATCTTGCGCCGGCGAGCTGGCTCGGCCCACGTGACGTCGCAGGCGGCACTGACGTGGCCCCCCTCCCGGGGCTAGGGGCCCAGTGGCCCGCCCCCCAAGATGGCGGCGGCGGCGTTCTCAGCGCCGGAAGGGGGCGTGGGAACCGGGTGGGCCGCGCGCGTGCGCAGTGCCGCGCCGGCGGCCTCTCCGGGTCTTCGCACCCGCGCGCCACTCTCGCGAGAACCGTGGCAACGCACGGAGGTCGTGCCGCGGTTCTCACTTTCTGCCATGGCGCTGAAGGTGGCGACGGCCGCTGGCGGCGTTGCAAAGGCAGTTTTCAGGCCGGCCCTCCTCTCTCGTCCGTGGGAGGTGAGAAGGGGGAGCGAGCCCCGGGGAAAGCCGCCACGGTCGCTGCGGGACCTTGGCACCAAAGGATCCGGGGCGGGCGGGGGCGCCTCTCCCGGAGCGGCCTGGAACCCGATTGGGCTGCGGGCCCGAGCAGGGGCGGGGAGAGGGCTGGGCGCTGGCGTCGATTGGCCACCCCCGCTGTCAATGAGGGGCTGGGCCGAAGTCAGCTCGCTCCCGGCTTCCCTGTGACTCTTCATCCCACAGTAGGGGGCTCCGGGGCGGCTGCCACCTCCTCAGTGACCGAAGCGGTCACGTGCCCGGGCGCCGTTCCTCCTCGATTGGCCCTCTCGGCCATCGCTTTGCCACCTGCCCCGGGGGAGGTGGAGAATGGGACTTGGCGCCTGTGTTGGGAGGGAGCTAGGGTTTCTGAGGCTGGACGAGGGTGGGCAGGCGGCGGGGGCCTTGCTTCCGGGTCTCCCTAGGGGCTGGCTCGTTCATTCCTCCTTGCTTGCACGCGAGAATACCTTAGGTGAGTTGGAAAGCATCGCAAGCAGCCGTTGAAGCAGCAGCGAGCCCACACTGCCCCTGGGGGCCAGGAGACACGATCTGCAGGTGCGGCTCCCCCACTGACCCACTGTGGGGCCTGGAGCCAGTTACCTCCTCTCTCTGGGCTCCCATCGCCCTTTTGTCTAGTGAGGGGAGGGGGCTTCATGTCCTCAGTGGATCTGGCCAACTCTGACCTTCCAGAACTCTGTGACTGCTGGCCCTCCCATGGTCATCTCTGCTCACAGCGTATAGAGACTGTGTGCTGGCCTGTGTCGGGGCGAGAGTAGGGGACAGTGAACGGTTGGCATCGCCCGGCACTACCCTGCCCTGAGACTGGCTGCCCAGTTATGGGGACCCATGGAGATGAACCCCAGCTCTTTGGTCCCACTGATTGGGACCTTACGGGAGAACATTCACCCACCACAGACACTCAGTAGTCCACCAGATCAATGTGGCAGCGAGAGACGTCTCAGCAAGATGTGGGGGTGTGGGGAGAAGCACATGCCACGCTGGACCCCCTTCTTTCTGGCTCACCGACCGCTCACTCTTCCCCATCCTGCTTGCTGCCAGGCTGCTGTGATGGGCAGCCTCCCAGGACCGGCTGCCTGGGGAAGAGTCAGGGTCTTTGTGAGCCCCTGAGGGAAGGTACTTCTGTCTAAAGCAAGTTTTGGGAATTCTTCTGAGAGCTCTCTCTGGGTTTTTGGTCAAAACCCAAAGGACCGTCTATCCTAGGGGCCAGGTGAGGGAGGGTCGGCCCCGATGGTGAGGGTGTGATTCACGGTGGCTGCAGGGGTGCACAGATGGGGAGCCAGGCCTGACACAGGCCCCGAGGGGGACTGCTCACCTCCGACTTGTTTCAGAGCCAGTGCTCAGTACCAGTGGACATCGAAGGCCAAAGCCAAGAAGAAATTATTGCTGGGAGTGGAAGGGGCCAGCCCACTGTCCCCCCATTTGCCACCAGCCTTGAGCTCTGTTTGACCCCAGGGAACTGGTGAGGGGGCGGGGCAGGCGTGCTTCGGCGTAGCCCCTTCTGCCCTCCTAGGGACTGAAGAGCCCGCGTACCTTCTCTCACTTACCCTTCCAGCAGGCGTACATCTGGGGCATTTCAGAGGGGGGCGGCAGGCTTGGCGAGGCTGAGCTTTTTGCTGAAGTCTCACGAGTGGCAAGTGGTAGGTTTGGGCCAAGGTTTTCCTAACCCCATGCCCACGAGCTTGTCAGTCTCTGATCGGCTCGTTCATTGAGGAATTATTCCTGGTGTCCCAGCTTCGGGCCAGGCGGTGTGCTGGGTCTTGGGGTGATAGTGGGGGACCAGATGGACGTGGCCTCGCGCATTGCATCAGGGAAGGAGCCAGGCAGTGCCAGTGGAGGGAGATGACAGTCGGGAGTCAGTAAGGCCTTAGGAGCTGCGAGGGTGTAGCCAGCTGGCACCAGGGAAGGCTCCCCGGAGGCAGGGCATCTGTGCGCCTTCCACGAGCATCGATTGAGGGCCCGTAAATAAGAGAACCCAGGTCCTGTCAATGCTGGAGAGGAGGCAGAAAAGTCTCTAAATGTGTCTGTAGGGCTGCCTCTTGGGCCAGGTGGCAGTCACACCGGCAGAGCTACCCCTGGGGCTCTTGTCCTAGGAGAGCCAGAGCTTGTGCCGATGAGCGCCTTGTGAAGACCTGCCAGGCAGGCCCAGGCAGGGAGCACTCAGACTCCTCTGAGCTGGCCTTTCATAGCAGAAAGTCACAGCTCAGCGACACATGGCCACGGTGCCTTTGCTGTTGGCCAGAATTCCCTGCTGCTGTCTGGGTAGGCAAGTGACAGGGCCTCCCCAGGTGACAAGGAGGACCTTGACTCTGCCCATCCCTTTTTTGTTTTGTTTTTTTGTTTGTTTGTTTGTTTTTTAACAAGTCTGAAGGCATCTTTTTTTATTTTTTTATCCCCCCCCCCCCCCGTCCCAGTTGTCTGTTCTCTGTGTCTATTTGCTGTGTGTTCTTCTTTGTCCGCTTCTGTTGTTGTCAGCAGCATGGGAATCTGTATCTCTTTTTGTTGCATCATCTTGTGTCAGCTCTCCGTGTGTGCGGCACCATTCCTGGGCAGGCTGCACTTTCTTTTGCGCTGGGCGGCTCTCCTTACGGGGTGCACTCCTTGCACGTGGGGCTCCCCTACGCGGGGACACCCCTGCGTGGCACGGCACTCCTTGCGCACATCAGTACTGCACATGGGCCAGCTCCACACGGGTCAAGGAGGCCCGGGGTTTGAACCACGGACCTCCCGTGTGGTAGACGGTTGCCCTGACCACTGGGCCAAGTCCGCTTCCCTGCCCATCCCTTTTTGGATGGCAGGAACACCCTGGGGTGGCCTAGGTTGGCTCAGTGGGGAGGAAAGTGGGCCTGGCAAGCTGTGCAGGTCTGTCCCCTCAGCCTTCCTGCACTGGAGCCTGGGACACCGGCCTCTCCCTTTCTCCTTCCACTCCACAACGACATGGGGACTCCAGATGGGTCACTTCTCAGCCCCTGTCAGGCATGGCATCAGCAGGTTCGAATGTGGCCCTTGCCCAGAGTTTTGGCCATGAAGCAACTTTGCTGTCCTTTATGATTGGTGCCTCTGTTATTTTTACTCTAAAATTGTTGTGTTTTTCCCTGTATTATTTTGTAATATATTTTTTAAACCAGTGTATTATTAACATATGATAAAACACACAGATCTCAGGTGCTCTTAGATCTTAGGTGGTGATGAATCTTAACATCATCCACCCATTGTAACCCATACCCCAAACAAGGCACCAAAGATTTCCGTGCCCCTTTGTCACCAATTCCCCCACGCCCGCCACTTTCCCCCAGCAGCTTTTTGAATCCCATCGCCATAGTTTCACCTCTTCCTGGATTTCAAGTAAGTAGAGTGGTACAGTACCACGCCTTTTGCATCTGGCCCCGTTAGCTTAGTAAAGTTCTTGAGCTCTGTCCACGTCTGCCAGCCCGCTCCCTTCTATTGCTGAGTAGTAGTCCCTCGCGTGACTCTATCACAGTTTGTTTATCCATTCCCCAGTTGATCAGTATCCGGGTGTCTCCAGTTTTGGTTGTTACAAACGAGGCGGCTGTATACACTCTTGTGCAAGTCTTGTGAATGTGTGTATGTCGGTTTTCTGGCTGCTGAACCAAATACCATGTGACAGGCTGGCTTACACAGTGACAAGATAGTGGCTCACGGTTTTGAGGCGAGAGAAGCCCAAAATTGAGGCGTCAGCAAGGCGATGCTTCCTCTCTGCCAAACTGGCCCTCTGGGGCTGGCTGCCAGCCATCGTTGGTCCTTGGCTTTTCCGTCACGTGGCAGGGCATGTGGCGGCGTCTTCTTTTGGCTGCTCCCCGTGGCTCCTTCGGTGGCCTCTTTCCTCTGCTAAGGACCTTAGCCCTGTGGGATGAAGGCCCACCCTCGTTAGTTTGGACAGGGCTCCACTGCTCACATCTTCACAGGCCCAGTCAACGAACATGAGGATGTTCTCGTTTCTCTTTCTCCCCTGGCTTCTTCCTGCCTTGGCTTCTGAGCCTGGGTACCAGGGAGCTGACAGTGCTTGTCGCAGGGTAGACGGGTGCCAGGCGCAAGCTTTTACCTCTTATCTCCGTGTCCCAGCTGCTCTGTAGTGAGCAGATGTGGCTTTTGTAAAGAGCTAGGATGATAACAGAAATTATAAAACTATCATCGCCGTGGACTTGTGGCTTGTTCTAATGATTTCCTTTTGTACCATGTTCAGTTTGCCAACTTTTAGCGTTACAAACATCACTGAGCAGGAATAATTGGCTGAAAAAGAATCAGGAGCAAAAAGGAAGGGAAACATGTAAAATCTGGCCAAAGAGCCTAATGAGGCATAAAGGGCTGCAAAAGCCCTCTGTGGTGCCTCCGAAGGACCAATCCTTGGAAAACAGAGGCTTAGGAGCTCTTTATGGGGGCGCGTCACGTGCTCTCGTTTGGCGGGTCTGTGGTGTGTGGGTGAGGCGGGCCTGTGGCCTTCTGGAGAAGCCCCCTTCCCTGCCCAGAGCTCGGCCGCAAAGGCTGCTGGGGGCTGCAACACACAAGCTGGCGTTTGGGTTTTATTTGCCAGGTTTTAGGCGCCCTTGAGACCCCACGGCGGAGCTTCTCCTCGGTAAGTTCTACCCTCTGCCCCTTGCTTCCATGTGTCCTTCTCTCCAAGTTACCGTCTCCAGAGGTCATGCTTGCCCACACTCCTTATTTCAGTTTTGCTAGACCGGGTCCCTAAAGAAAAGGTCCCAGCTCCCCACACAGGACCCCTTGCTCCCAGGACCAGTGCTCCCAAGTCCCACCCTCAGCCTTCTAACCTTGGCTCACTCGTGCCTCTTTCTTTCTTTCCTGTCCCTTCTCTAGCAACAAACAATTGTGAGTACCCTTCTTTTTATCTGCCTGTTGGAAATGGGAGACTCTTAGTGGTGTTTGAAGGGACCCAAGTCCAGGCTGGGGGGTGGGGGCTGCTGCTGCTGCGGTCCTCCTGGCGGCAGAGTCCCCGTAAGCAGCCCCGTCCATGGCGGGGCGCGGGGTCCTGAGCTGATGCCTTTGGATGGCTGGGCCAGCGGGGTCGGTGCTGGCGGGAAGAAGGGAGCTGGCTCGAGCCCCCAGGACCTGAGGTGGGGAGCATTCAGGGGCCACCCGAAGGCCAGCCTTCACCCTTCCCCGCTCCTTCCAGCCCCCGTCAGCTAAGTATGGGGGACGGCACACGGTGACGATGATTCCCGGGGACGGCATCGGCCCGGAGCTCATGCTGCACGTCAAGTCCGTGTTCAGGTATGGAGCCTTCGTGCCCACCACCCTCCCCCACTTTGCCCAGCCCCCAGGGAGGGCCCTCCCTAGACGGGAGGTGAGCCCAGAAGCACGCTGGCCGGGGCTGTGCCCGAGGGCCCCCCACGTGCCAGCCGCAGGATGGGGCTTGAGCCCAGGCCTTCCGTGCCAGTGCCTCTGGTCCATGGGGCTGGTCTGGGCCTGGGCAGGGTGGCAGCGGGCCTGCTACCCGTGTGTGGTAGCCTCCAAGTGCTTCCCTGTCACCTGGCACGCTAGACCCACTCCCCTGTCTGCAGAGGGACGGCCTTCCAGTGGGAAGTAGCAGGGGAGGGGCTCCCGCCGCCCCGGCGTCTGGACGGGCTTTGTGGGAGTGGGGCAGGGCGAGCCGGGCCTGCCCGCCAGCAGCCCCGATGGGCCCTGCCCTAGGCATGCCTGCGTGCCAGTGGACTTCGAGGAGGTGCACGTGAGCTCCAACGCCGATGAAGAGGACATCCGCAACGCCATCATGGCCATCCGTCGAAACCGCGTGGCCCTGAAGGGTGAGCTCGGGGGCCAGGCGTGAGCACGGTGCCACAAGCAGTTGCTTTTGGCTCTAAGCCGGCCCTTGTCCCAGGGGCCCATGACTCCAATTTCTAGGCTCTGCCAGCCAGGAAGGACCTCCGAGCCCTCTGCCTCCCGGGGCCTTTCCTCGACCCGGTTCTGCCATCTGGGCGGCCCCGGGCTGTGTGTGGGCCTGTCTGGTGATGCGCTCCCCCCGCTCCCCCGTGAGGCAGCCCTCTGCTGGGGGTCAGCTCTGACCAGCAGAGTCGTCCTTCACAGACTAGCTGTCACAGGGCCAGAGCTCCACAAAGGATTTTCAGGCCCTCCTGAGAAGGCTTTGTGATGTCCCGCCAGGGTTCTATTTAGCTGTGCCACATTTTTCAGGCTCCCTCATCTGTCCCTGCAACACCCACCGTGAGCCCTGGCTCTGGGGCCTCGGGCTGCTCAGACCCTCTGCTTGCCGCCCCCGGCTCCAGCCGGCACAGCCCAGAGCTGTCTACACACAGCGGCCCTTGCCCCAGCCATTTGCTTTGCCTTGGTTTGCTTTGGTCCAGGTACTTAAAGTGCTTCCACTACTCAGTCAGCAGACACCAGCCGACTGCCTGCTCCACGTGCAATATAGTGTGTAGGGATGGACACAGTTTGAGCCCTAAGCCCCTGGCCATCTGGTGACAAGCAGACCTGCCCCCTCCCCCGGGTGCCCCAGGGGCTCTAGACATAGCTGGTCAGGGCAGGATGCTGCACAGAGGGCCGGGCACCCCTGGCGGCTGCTGAGAAAGCGCCCAGCTCTCTTCTGCGTGGCCCCCTCTGGCCACCTGGCCCCAGCAGCCCCTGGCCCCCTGGCCTGTAGCTTCACTCAGCCCCTGCTGTCCTTGACCTGGGGGCCTTGAGTTACAGGGCAGGGCCCGGACAAGCCTCTCCCGCCTGCCCCGAGCGGGGGCCAGTGGGAGCCTGGGTGCAGGGCCCTGCAGCCCCCCTGACCAAGGTCACCTTGCCGGCCGGCCGGGCCTGCCAGTCTGTCAGCAAGCAGGAGCGCTGCTTTCTATACAGCCAGGCCCTGCGCCTGGGCCAGGGACGGCGGGGAAAGGCAGGACCTGCCGGCCAGCTTCAGCCATCGGCATCAGCCATTCAGCGTAGTTGTTGAGCACCTACTATGTTCCAGATACTCTCCTACACTGAATATGTCAGTGAGGAAAACAGAAGGGCAGGGAGCAGATGTGGCTCGAGTGGTTGAGCACCTGCTTCCCACACGGGAGGTCCTGGGTTCGGTTCCCGGTGCTCCTAGAAACAAACGCAAACAGGTGAAGGAACCAACTCATGGAAGCCGATGTGGGTCAGTGGTTGAGAGCCAGTTTCCGTATACAAGGTCCCGAGTCCTATCCTGGGTTCCTACCTGACAAAAACACAGAAAAACAGGCGATACACCCGCGGCTCCACTCTCACGGAGCTGACCTTCGAAGTGACATTTTAGTGTTGCGTGTGGACCGTTGCCGCGGCCGAAAGTTTTCTCCCCTGCTGGCGGCGACGTGCTTGCTTGGGAGCAGGCTCCCTGGGGCAGCGAGGGGAAGACGGCAGCGTGGGCGAGCCTGGGGCCCCCTTGCCAGCCCGCCTCTCTTGTTTCGGTTCTGCAGGCAACATCGAAACGAACCATAACCTGCCGCCATCCCACAAGTCCCGAAACAACATCCTCCGGTGAGAGCCAGGTGTCCGGGGGGTTGGCGCGGGGGGGGGGGGGGGCGGCCGCTCAGCCCGTCGAACCCGGGCGGCCTCTCCCTCTCTCTCCCCACCCCCAGCACCAGCCTGGACCTGTACGCCAATGTCATCCACTGCAAGAGCCTGCCGGGTGTGGTGACCCGGCACAAGGACATCGACATCCTCATCGTCCGCGAGAACACTGAGGGCGAGTACAGCAGCCTGGAGCATGAGGTGGGCGTGGTGGGGGGAGGCGGGCCGAGGCGACCCTTTGGGGTCAGGGTTGAGGGGAGCCCTTAAGACCCGAGGAAGAGGGCGGTCCCCCAAGGGGTGGGAGGCTGCACCCCAGGGAGGAACCTGAAGTGCTCCTAGACTGGGCCGGGGGCAGGCCGGTCAGGGCAGAGCCTCTTCTCCTCAGAGCGTGGCCGGAGTGGTGGAGAGCCTGAAGATCATCACCAAGGCCAAGTCTCTCCGCATTGCCGAGTATGCCTTCAAGCTGGCCCAGGAGACCGGGCGCAAGAAAGTGACCGCCGTGCACAAGGCCAACATCATGTACGCCCGCCCCCATCCTGCCCCGAGCCCCTGGGAACGCGGGTCCAGGGCCCCCCAGCCCCCACCAAGGCCCCACGCACCGGGGCACGGGGACTCTTGGCCCGAAGTGCCCGGTCCTTCCCGCCGTGGCCTCGGGGCTGTCCATGCGGAAGGGAGCTAGGACAGGGTCGCGCCCGTTTTGCCGACGAGGGGCAGGTTAGAGGCCACCCTGAGTGACACCAGAGCCTTCCGCGGCCCTCTGTGCCCTCCCCTCCCTCCAGCTCGCTGCTGGGACGGGTCGAGCCGGTGTCCTGCGTCTGTCCGCAGGAAACTGGGCGATGGGCTCTTCCTCCAGTGCTGCAGGGAGGTGGCGGCCCACTACCCCCAGATCACCTTCGAGAACATGATTGTGGACAACACCACCATGCAGGTAGCTGGCCGGCCCCCCGGGGCCCCGGGCCTCTGCGCCGGCCCGGGCCCCTCCTCAGCCTCTTCCTTGCCCTGCAGCTGGTGTCCCGCCCCCAGCAGTTCGACGTCATGGTGATGCCTAACCTCTACGGCAACATCGTCAACAACGTCTGTGCCGGCCTGGTCGGTGGCCCGGGGCTGGTGGCTGGTGCCAACTATGGCCACGTGTATGCGGTGTTTGAGACGGTGAGTGGCCTTGGCCCGCGCAGCCGGTGCCCGGGGTCCCCAGCTGCCTCACCCCCTGTGGCCCCGTGTGCTTTGTGTTCAAATTATCGTGTTTCCTTAAACCACGGCAGGACTTGTGTAACGTGAAGTCGCCATTTCAAAGCGAACGACTCGTGGCACCTAGCGTGTGCGCGGCGGGGCGCGCCCGTCGCCTCTGTCTTGTTGCAGCCCGTGTTCCTTGCCCCACGAGGAAACCGCGCGCCCGCGGAGCCTTCACTCCCGTTCTCCTTCCCTTGGGCCCCGGCACCGCAGGCTGCTTGCTGCGCCCGGGTGTCTCACGCGTGGCTGCCTGAGCCCGGCATCCTCACCCCTGTCCCCTGTCCCCCAGGCCACCAGGAACACAGGCAAGAGTATTGCCAATAAGAACATCGCCAACCCCACCGCGACGCTGCTGGCCAGCTGCATGATGCTGGACCACCTCAAGTAAGTGGCCCCCCGCCGCCTGGCCCTGCGCCAGCCCCGCCCTGCCCCCCGCGCCCCGAGCACCCAAGGCTGGCCTCTCCCCTCCCAGGCTCCACTCCTACGCCACCTCCATCCGCAAGGCCGTCCTGGCGTCCATGGACAATGAAAACGTGAGGCTTCTCTTCCCTCCCTCCCGCTTACCCCTCGGCACCTGCCGCTGTCCCCGAGGGGAGGGCGTCCCAGGGCGAGGAGGGCTTCTGGGCCTTAGCTGGTACCACCGCCCTCCTGGTGGCAGTTTGGGCTCTACAAGCCACAGGAGATACTCCCCCCCAGGCACCTGTGGGGTAGGGCTTGGGCCTTCGGGGGCGCCTCAACCCACGCCCCAGCATGCCCCCCTCCCGCAGATGCACACCCCGGACATTGGGGGCCAGGGCACCACGTCCGAAGCCATCCAAGACATCATCCGCCACATCCGTATCATAAACAGCCGGGCCGTGGAGGCCTAGGCCGCCCCGGGACCTGTCCTCAGCCCGCCCTCTGGATGCCCCTCCCCAGCCACCCCAGCCATCTGGGTGGGCAGCCTCAATAAACCAGCTCTTGCCCTGGTTCCCAGCTGCTCTGTCTCCCTAGCCCCCAGCGGGCCACAGCCGGCACACTTCCAGGATGCGGGCCTTTCCGTTCAGACTTTATTAAGAAAAAAATACACCGCTTCCCGTGCAGGCGCCCCTGCCGGGCTCGGGGACCCAAACCACCATCCGAGGCGGGCTGGCCCCGGCCCGTTGGCCCTGCCATGGAGGGTAGGAAGCGCACACGTGGCAGGGTGGCAGGGCACAGCCGTGGCGAGCCAGGCCCGGGAGCCCTAGGGGTTGAGCCACGGGTGCCGCAGGCAGTCGGCGGCGCTGGCCCGCTTCTCGGGGATGTACTCCATCATGGGCAGCAGGAAGGCGCTGAACTGCGTGGCCTGCTCCAGGGGCCACTCGTACTTCTCTATGAGCACCTCGTACAGGCCCCAGTGCTTCAGGTTGTGGATGTGCCGCAGCTCCCCTGTGGTGGGCGGGGCCAGGGCCTCAGGCTCCGCCCCCAGGCTGCCCCCCTTCAGTATCTCAGGGCCCCGGCCCCCCCAGCCCCGCCCCCCGCCTTCACACCCCGTGGCCAGAGCTCCGCCTGCCCTCGCGGACCCCACCTCTCCGGTTGAAGAACTCCCGGGAATAGCGGCCGGAGAGGGCGAACGCCGGGGGGATGGCTCCCAGGAGCTCCACGATGTGGGCGATGTGGTCTGCGGGCAGAGGGCGGGTTGGGGGCCCAGCCAGCACCCCGCCTCCGGGCACGGGGCCTGCCTCCACCCACCCTCGTCACGGCTGTAGTCCTCTCCGGAGTGAGGCTCGAACAGGTAGTCGCCAGTGGCCAACTCGAAGGCCTGGAGGAGGAAGGCAGGGGAGAAGTGGAGGGCAGGGCAAGGGGGGCGGTGAGGGGGAGCCCGCACGGCCCCTCCTACCATGCACGCAGTGCTCCAGATGTCCGCCGGGGGGCCGTACTCGGCGCCGATCAGGACCTCCACGGCCCGGTACTGCCGCGTCTGGATGTCCTCCGTGAAGTGCTTGTGCTGCAGGCAAGGGAGGTCTGGGGACAGGGCCGGGGGCCAGGCCTGCCCCCGCTGCCCCGGGCCTGTGCCCGGCCCTCGCGGACTGCGCAGGGCTCGCTTTCTGGCTCAGGAGTCCCGGTGTCCCGTGTCCCGGGTGGGACCCTCTTTGGCGCCCATGGCTGCCCCTGTCCCCCCGTGGGTCTCTTGGCTTAGGGCCAAGGCGCCAGGGCCTGGCGGGTTTCTGTGGCCCAGGCAGCGTCGCTGGCGACGTTCTGACAGCCCTGCATCAGCACCGGGGAGGGGGTTGAAGCCCCGGCCCCCCACTAAGCAAGCGGTGGGTGTGTGGGCTCCCTGAGCCCCGCTCGTACCACCCAGCAGGCGTTGCCCAGGTCTGCGATCTTGACCTTGATCTTGTCTGCATTCTGGGGCTCCAGGGGGTTCACCAGTAGGTTTGAGGCACCGAATGGGGCTGGGGAAGGAAGAGGAGGGGCAGGGCCTGAGCCAGGAGCGCCCCCGCCTGGCCCTGCCTGCTGCCCACACCCCACTTACTGCTGGGGGAGAGGAGGCCCCCGGTTTCCCGCTGGTTGGAGGATCCGGAGAGGACGGAGCACGAGGCCGCGGAGAAAAGGGAGCCCGAGAAGCCCGAGGTCTGCGAGCCGGGGCTGAGGCTGCGCTCACCCCCCGGGGCTGGCGACGACGAGGCCGGGGAGGGGCCCGCACCGGCGCCCCCGGCGTGGCAGCCAGAAGAGGAGGTGGAGCCGCTGCCCCCCTCCAGTTTCGGGCTGGCGTCTGCGGAGAGGGGCCGGAGGTGGGTGACAGCGTTGCCCCACCCCACGGCCCGGTGCACCCCACAGCCCGGCGCCCTCCCTGGCCCTCGCCCCCACCTTCGGCCGCGGCCTCCATGGCCTCCAGCCTCTGCAGGTCGCGCAGCCGCTCCTCCAGCAGCCGTTTCTGCTGTTTCTGTTTGCGCCTCAGCTTCTTCCTCTTGTTTTTGGACAGCCTACCAGTCTGCCATCAGAGCCAGGGGCACCCAGACAGTTCCCAGCGCCCCTCCCCTGCCAGGGAGGCCTCCGGGCCCCGAGGCTGCCCCCCTTCTGTCTCCTGCTCCCCGCAGCCCCTTCCCTCCTCAGGAGGCGGGGCAGCCCTTTTGAGACGGCCCCGCGCCTCCCTCAGAACGCGCCAGCGGAGGGTCCTGGTGCCTGGTCTCGGGGGCACCTGCTGCCCTCCAGCGCCGGGGCCTTCCGTCCTCTCCCCCTCCACGCCCAGCCCCACACCTGCCCCGGAGGAGGGGCGCTCCATGGGGGGAAGGAGGAAGCGTGTGGCCCGGGGGCCGGTGGAGCTTGCCGTCCAAGTGGAGGCAGGCCGGTGGGGAGCCCTGGGTGAGGTGGTAGGGAGCCCAGCAGCCACGGAGAGCAGCAGAGCCTGGGACTCCGCCCCGTGGACCCACTTCCCAAGAACCCACTGTGGGCGGCAAGGGGGCCTCCAGCTGACTTAGAGAGAAGACAGGTGTCCCCAACTTACCCAGACCTCCTGGGGGGCAGTGCTGACTGGGGAGGGGGCCGCCAGAGAAAGAGAGAACCAGGGTCAGGGAGCGGCTCAGGCCCGAGACCCGCGCCCGCCGCAGTGCCCAGTACCTGTGGCCCGTGAGGGCGGCGGGACCCCCGCCTGCTGCCACGCCGTGGCCTCGGCGGCCAGGCGCCTGATGTAGGCATCGCCCACGCACAGCAGGATGTTTTCGGGCTTGATGTCGGTGTGGATGACCTTGCACTTGGTGTGGAGGTAGTCCAGGCCGTGCAGCACCTGCCGCACGATGCTCTTTACGCAGGGCACGGGCAGGCCCTGGTAGTTGGACTTGATGATCCACTTGAGCAGCTGGTGGCCCAGGACCTCCAGCACCATGCACACATCTGGGGCCGGCGAGTGAAGGCGCGGGGGCAGGCAGCCAGTGGTCCCCTCCGCCCGGCGCGGTTATCTAGAGCAGCCCTTGTCACTCTCAGGGGCGTGCCCGTTTGGACAGCGCCACGTTTGGCGGTCACCCTAGAGAGAGGGCAGCCCTGCACCCCTGCTGCAAGGAAGGCGCTGCCGCAGAGGCGGCCCCTCCCGAAGGGGTGGGGCATCTCCTAGGCCAGACGCCCAGGAGGGGGTGCGCCCCTGCTGTGCAACCAGCCCGCCGGGCCCCCTGGAGCCGGGAAGCCCCTGTGCCCTTGCACTGCCCGTCGAGAGAGGCCCCAGCAGCTGGGGCTGCCAAGGATACGGACGCCGTTAACCCCCGAGATCCTGAAGTCATCGATAAGCTGCACAATGGTCTCTCTTTTGGGGTCGTTGGGGTCGCTGTCTCGGACCTGGAGCAGAAGTCAAGGCCCACGGCCAGCTCCAAACCCCTCCTCGCCCGCTGCTCCCCTCGGCGGTGCCCACTGCCCCCCAACCCCGCCCTCCCCCCCCCCCCCCCCCCCCGGTGGGCCCAGGCTGGAAGAAAAGTCCTCCCGGCCTTCCAAATCCTCCCAGTTCCGCAGAGCCAGCTGGAGCCCTGCTCCTCCGGGAGGCACCACGCCCGGGGGCCCCAGCAGGCCCTGTCCCCGCACTGCCAGGCCCCGGGCAGCTCCGTGGGGCTGCGCGCGGGGAGGGGAGGCGCCTCACACATTTCAGGAGCTTGATCTCATCCACAGCTGTCTCCGTGTAGTGCCCGGCGCTCTTCACCACTTTCAGGGCCACAAATCGCTTGCGCCTGCAACGCCGAGCCCCACGTCGGCCGGGGGCGCCGCGGCGGCCTCACCCAAGGCCGGAGCGTGACGGGGCCGCTGGCCACGCCCCCCCCGGGGACCGAGGGGCAGGGAGGCCCCCGGCCCACTCACTGGATATCCCAGCAGAGCCAGACGGTGGAGAAGTGGCCCCAGCCCAGCTTGCGCACCACGTGGTACCGCCCGTTGAACAGGTCGCCGATCTTGACCGGGTAGTAGCCGCCTGGCGAGGGGAGGTGACACCACGGCGGGCTGCCTCGGGCCTCTGCCCCAGCCGGCCGCCCGCCCACCTGCCTCTGGGCCTCCCGATCTCTGCCGAGCGTGGAGCCCCTCCTCCTCCCCGGGCTGGGCCCTGGTCCCGGCCTCACCCTTGCAGTAGTCCTTGGGGTCCTCCTGCTCCTCGTCATCGGAGCCCAGGAGCCCCGGCAGCGTCTGCGGGGCCGGCGCGGCCAGGGCCAGCTCGGAGCCCGAGGACTCGGGCCCGCACGAGGCCTGCGAGCTGCGGGGGGTGCAGGGGTAAGGTCGGGGAGGCGCCCGGGGCCCCGCGGCGCCGGGCCCAGCCTACCTGCTACTGCTGCCACTGTCACCGCCCGCGTTGGCGCTCATCCCCGCCCGCCGCTCCGGCGCCCCCGGGCCGGCTGCTCCTGTGGGGCCCGGCCGCGGCCCCAGCATTTATAGCCTCGGCCGCTGATCTCACCCGCCTTTATAAATAGCCTCCCAGCTGCTCGGCTGTGGGCAAGGTATGCGGGCACGGGGAGGGGGCGGCGGCAGCGCCCCGGCCCCAGGGCCGCCGAAGGGCCAACCCCGCGGGGCTCAGGCTGAGCCCCGGTGCCCCAGGGCCAGCCGATAGGGCCCAACCTTGTGAGGACCCAGCAGCGACCCTGCCACCAGGCCGAGTCCCCGTGGGTGGTCCTTGTGGAACATTCTCCGGCTTCCTGCTTGGCCCCTGGGGAGGCCCCTCCTGGGGGTGACCCTTCCCAGAACCTCATTCCTGTCCCCCCCCCCGGCCTGGTTCCTGCTTTTCCTGTGGCTCAGTGACCCCTGAAATGGGCAGGAGCCCAGCACCTGCTCCTTGCCACCTGCAAATTGGAGTTCTTGTGGGGCATGAATTGAAGGCACCTCGTCTGTTCGGCCAGAAGTGTCGGGGCCCACCCAGTGGTGCCTTGGGGCCGCACCAGTGTCCCACATGGTCTCCCCAGGTGGACCCCACGGGTATGTCTCCATCAGCTTCTGCCACATGCCACTGCAGGCTCCACACACTGGGGTGGCAGCAGGGACTCCCCCCACCGGCCCTGCCTGCTCCTGCGCTCAGGAGCCACGAGGCCTCGGCCCCAGCCCAGCCCTGTGTGTGCCACGGTGACAGAGGGAAGCCCCAGGACTTCGGATCGGTTGAAATGGGGTTCCAGCAAGGTGGGTGGAAGCCCCCGGGCAGGGCTGGGCCTGCTGACAGAAAGACAGGCAGGCCTGGGCACCTCCACGTGAACTGCACCCACAGTGGTAGGGGGGAGGGCAGGCCTCTGGGTGGCCACGGGGCATCAGCTGGGGTGGGGGGCCAGTAGCCTGGACTGCCAGCAGAGGCTGACAGACACTTTTGCTCTTCCTACCATTCTAGATGCTTCCGGGAGAAATGCATGGTGGTGGGAGGTAGGAGTGGAGGCAGGAGGCCAGTTTCAGGGGGCTGCTGGGGCACTCAGAGGAAAGCAGGGGGGCCAAGGACTGGCCTGCCTGTCCCAAGACCGCAGTGATGTGGTCCCACGTTCCTGCACCCCGAAAGCCCCGGAAGGGGGCAGGGCAGGGAGGGCAGCTTCCCCGCAGGGCCAGAGGGTGAGCAAGGCGCCTAAGGAGTCCCAGCCGAAAGTGGGGCTGTGGGGGCTCCCAGCCAGCCAGATTAGGGAGGGCAGTTCCGCTGAGGGGTCTCCCAGGGGAGGCAGGGGCTGCGCTTTTTCTAAAAAGGCATATTTCGATTTTATTTCCAGATGTGATTTTCCAGCAAGCAAATAAATACAGTGGTGGTGGGCAGAAAGGCAGAGAAGGGGTGGGGACCACTATAATTTAGAAGTGAGCCAAGGGAGGGGCATGCAGGGCGGACTGGAGGGCGGCGGTGGCTCCGGGGAGCCCACTGCTGGGCACCGCGCCTGGCTGCGCCCCCTGCCCCCCGCTCTGCCAGCCCCTCAGTCCTGGGCTCCATCCGGGGCTCGTCAGGCACGACATCGGGGGGTCCTGCCGCTGCTCCTGAGCTGGCCGGAGCTCACAGGTCGGTGACTTTGTTCTCCACCAGGGCGGCAAGCTGCTGCAGGCGGCAGGCCAGCTGCATCTTCTGACTGACGGGGTCACTCTCCAGGGCACTGATGATCTGCCCGGGCACAGCAGGGGCCCACCTTAGGCCCCAGTCCACCTCCCGCTGGCCCAGGGCCTATCTCCCCCCTACCCCCCACCCCCAAGCACCCACTTCATGTCACGAATGTCTGGATTGGGCCTCACCTCCCTCCTCCCACCCCCAGGGCTGGTTCATGGGGTTCCCTCTGCTCCCGGAAGCCCAGGTGGGGGCCCCCCCCCCAGAGTGGTGACCGGGCCTCACCTGGTCGTAGTACCTGTGGATGTGGGTGTAGAGCTCCTGCAGGGCCTCCAGGCAGTGGGGGGCAGAAGTGTAGTTCTGGGGGCAGCACGCGGAGTGGGTAAGGCTCCCCTCCTCCCTGTAGCCAGCCCCGGGCTCCCGCCCCTGCCCCATCCTTCTCTCTCCAAATGGGCAGGGGTGCACCCCCCGGGCCGTGCCTCACCCCAGACAGCTCGGCCAGGGCCGAGTTCATCTCCTGGTAGCTGGTGGGGGAGCTCTGGCGAATGTCGGCGTAGTATCTGGAGCAGGCGTGGGGACAGGCTCAGGGACCCGCCAGGCCCCGGGCCCCTGCCCTCGACCTGCCCGACACCTACTTCTCCACCATCTGCTTGTAGCGAGGGATCTCGCGGGCGTAGAGCAGTTTGTTCACGGGGGAGTCCTGTCCGGTGGGGGGGGGGAACCAGACCTGAGCTGGGTGGTGAAGGCGCTACCTCCCGGCCCCTCCCCCCACCGGCTCTTGGGCGGCGCCCAGGGCTCGGCACTTGGCCTGGGGCCTTCGCCGGCGAGGCCGCCCCTTGCCAGCTGCCCGCCCTCACCCGGCCCACTTTGTGCTCGGAGATGGTGCAGGAGTCGATGAAGGTCTGCGCGATGACGGCGAGGATGGCGTCCACGTTGTCTGACAGCCGCACGTCGAAGATGAACTGGGGGTTCTTCAGGGTGTTCACCCAGAACCGCAGCAGCAGGCTGGGGACACGGGCCGGGCCCGGGGGCTGCCATCCCAGCTCCCGCGGGCCCCCCAGCCGCCCTGGCCCCCACCCCCCCGCCCCGCGTGTTTGGACGTCAGGCGGCCCTGGGAGCTGTCCCCGTGACCCAGCTGCCGGAAGTCAAGGGTGGGCAACGCCGGGCCCGGGTGCCGGTCGCGGCCCAGACGCCCCCTGCCCTCTCTGGGCCTCGAGGTGCCCACGTGCACGGTGTGGGGGCACACGGGGTTGGCACCTGTTGGTCTTCCAGATGTGCAGGGTCTCCGCATCCTCGATGCCGTGCTTCAGCGCCAGCTCATCCAGGAAGTCGAACAGGTACTTGACCGCGATGGGCACCGGGCGGTTCACGCTCAGGATGGCCTGGAACGTGTCGTCCACGAACTTCTGCAGCGTGCCCTGCCAAGTGGGAGGGGGCCCGCCCGCCGGTTTGGGGGGCGGCCGTGGGGGGTTTGGGGAGCAGGCTCCTGGGAGGCAGGGCGCGTGCGGGAGAGGGCCGTGGGGCGGGGCAGGGCCGGCTGCCCCCCAGAGGCCCTCGTCCCTTCCCCCCCCGCCCATCCCCCGCCACCCCGCGGCGGCCCCCCCCACCTCCGGCTGTGCCTTCCACCTGCCCCCACCTCCCCCAGGGCCGCCCGGACCTTCATGGAGAGCAGGCGGGTGAGGTAGATTTCCGGGATGGCCTTGGCCCGTGCCCGCTCCCGCTCCCGCAGGCTGCTGCGCCGTGGCTTGGCCCCTTCTGGCTCCTCGGTGGCCTTCACCAGATGCCAGAGGCGCACCCCGCCCTCGTCGCCGTCCTCGAGCATGGGGATATCTGAGGGCCCAGAAGCCCTGGCCTCGTTCCCAGGGCCTGGCCCCTCCGGCCCGAGGACCCCCACCTCCCACTCACCCAGCGGGGGAAGGCCGGGTGGGAGGAGAGGGGAGGGCAAGTGGGGGGTGGGGAGGGGCAAGCCGAGGAGAGGAGGGCGCGGCCCAGGGACTCACTCTCCCCGGAGGGGCAGCTCTGGGCCCGACTCTGGGAGACGGCGCCCCCGTTGTGCAGCTGGGGGATGAGCCCCACTGTCGCGCCATCTGGGACCTGCGGGAGGGGAGCGGAGGGCCAGGCTCCTTTGTAGGCGGTCCGAGACCAGGGCCAGACCCACTGCCACCTTGCGGGACCCCCCGCCCCCGCACCTTGTAGTGCTGCAGGGTGTTAAGCCTCTTCCAGTGGCTCTGCGTCACCGAGGTCAGATCCTCATCCGACAGGGTCAGGTGACCGGCCAGGCCCGAGCGCCACTCTGGAGGGACACGGGGAAGCCACTTTGGGCAGGCAGAGCTGAGGCCCCTGCAGGAGAGGGCCCAGGAGGGGCAGGGCAGGGTGGGCGTGCAGGGAAGGAGGGGGGCGGGCTGGCTCACCCAGATCTAGGGCCTGCACCGAGGGCCTCTGGGAGAAGGGCGTGCCCTTGTAGACCTGGTCCAACACCTTCTCCTTGACCTGAGTGATGGTGTCCGTGTCGAGCACGCGGGCCGGCACGCGCTGCTCCCCGCTGCCCCCCGCGGCCCCGCCCGGGCCAGGGCCCACCAGCACCATCAGCGTCAGCGGCCGGAACTCCACGTCCTCCCGCAGCAGGCGGCTGTCGTTCAGGGTCCGCTTGGCCTTGCCCGTCACCGCGTCCACAGGGCCCTTGTCCACCTGGTACTTGATGGCCCGGAAGAGCATGTACAGCGGCTCCCCAGCCACTTCCTACGGCCATCAGGACAGGCAGGGGTCGGCCGGGCGGCCGGGGGACAGCCGGCCCTCCCGAGGGGCTGAGGCAGGGGCGGTCCCCGAGGGTAGATGATAGCAGGCCTGGGGCGGGAGACCTGGGCCGTGGCAGGTCCTTCTCGGCCTCCACCTCCCATCCCACCTGACAAAGGGCTCGGAGCCCTGGTCCCTTCTGGGTGCCCCACCGGGACCCCTTAGCCACCCTCCTCTCATAGGCCCCTGGGGCAGATGTCAGGCCACGGGCTAAGTCCCCAAGGCGGGGAGAAGGGTGCCGTCCAGGCTGGGCAGGGCCCCTCACCCTCAGGAACGTGTAGAGACAGATGGCTAGCCAGTTGGTGAGCAGCTTCTCCGCCATGGTCTCGGTCCTGGAGAGAAGAGGCCCCAGGTGACGGGGGCGTGCCGTGTGGCCCCCCTGCCCGCTGTGTCTGCGACCTGCGGCGGCCCACCTGCGCAGCATGAGCTTGGGGTTCTTGTCCACACAGTGGGCGGCCAGGTCGCTGAGCAGCGTCTGCAGGATGTCCGTCAGGTACTCAAGCTTGCCGTGTAGCGCCAGGGACAGCAGCGAGGCCACGTGGCAGCGGTCCCGCTGTGAGAAGCTGGGCTGCCCCTCCAGGGTACGGATGAGCTAGGCGAGCGGGGGAAGGGGACGTTCACTCCCAGGCAGCCCCTGCCCACACCTCCACGCGCACCTCGCCCCGCACACCCCAACTTCCTCCGCAGCCCGAGGCGCACACCGTGAGGAGGAAGAGCTTGCTGTTGAGAAGGTTGGAGAGCTGCGTGAGGCCCTGGCGCACGGTGGCGCGGCGGCCCTCCTCCTCGGGGCCATCGGGAGGCGGCTGCAGCGGGCGCCCGCGGTGGCCCGGGAAGAAGACACGCTCCGCGTACGTGCGGTAGTCCAGGAAGGGGATCCCGCTGGCCTCCAGATCACTGCTGAGGTCCGTCATCTCCGTCATCAGGTCTGCACACAGTGGTGTGGGCTCCAGCCAGGGGGAACCCTCTGCCACCATCCTGTCCCTGTCCCCACCTGGTCCCCGCCCCACCTGTGAACTCCTTGCGGCACTGGTCGCCCACGCCGACCTCCAGGTTCTCCAGCTGCACCAGAACCTTCTGGTAGTCGCGTAGGGCTTGCTTGCTCTTGTGCCTGGAGCCCAAGGGCCAGGGGTCAGCCGCAGGCGCCCCCTGGCCAGGTGGTGGGTGGGGAGACTGCGTGGGCTCGGGAGGGAGACTCCCACGAGGGGCGGAGGCAGGGGCGGGTCGCCGGCCCCCACCCCTCTCACCTGTACATGAGCGTGAGGAGGAGCACGGCGGCGATCAGCACAGCGGCGCCGATGCCCAGGCCCACCTGAGCGCCCACGGGGAAGGCGGCCAGCGCGGGCTCCGCCTCGTACTGCACGGGGCCCAGGGCCAGGCGCACGTTGCCCATCTGCACCTGGGGGCGGAGGGCTCCTGAGCGCCCTGGCCCCCGCGCCCTGGCGCCCCCCTCCCGGCCCCGCCTCGGGGGCCCGGCCTCACCACGAACTGCGGCAGGGTGCTGGAGCCGTTGGCCGGGCGCGGGGCCCGCGGGGGCGGCTCGCAGTACAGGTGGGTGAGCGTGAGCGTCTTCACCAGGCACTCCCCGGCCCCGATGCGCACGCGCACCTCCTCCTTGCTGATGCCCAGGTTGAGGCCCTCGCCCTGGGAGCGGCCGGGCGAGTCTGAGCCGGGCGCGGCCCCGCCCCGGGCCCCGCCCCGGGCCCCGCCCCCGGGCCCCGCCCCCGGGCCCCGCCCCGCGC
Source organism: Dasypus novemcinctus (assembly GCF_030445035.2). NCBI lineage: Eukaryota > Metazoa > Chordata > Mammalia > Cingulata > Dasypodidae > Dasypus > Dasypus novemcinctus. The sequence continues at coordinate 179,457,347 of NC_080704.1, forward strand.
CGCCACCCCGCCTCCAGAGCCGCCGCGCCCCGCCCCTGGTCCCGCCCCTCCCCGCCTCCAGCGCTGCCTGCCCCGCCCCCAGCACCGCCCTGGCCCCGCCCCACCCCCAGCACCGCCCCCCAGCACCACCCCGCTCCGCCCCCAGCACCGCCCTGGCCCCGCCCCGCCTCGCCCCACCGTGGCCGCTCACCTCCACGTCCAGCACGTGGCCCGGCTTGAGGCGGTAGGGCCCGGCCGCCCCGTCGCGGCTGAGCGGGGCCAGGCGGGGGTTGGGCTGGTAGCGGAAGTCCTGGCCGCCGCTGGCGCGGGCGAAGTCCACCCGCACGTTGTCCAGGTGGAAGAAGACCTGGTGCGGGCGCGCCCCGTCGGGCACGGCGGGGCTCAGGCACAGCAGGAGGCTGGACGAGTTCACGGCGCAGACGGTGGAGCACTGTGGGGCGGCCGGGCAGGGTGAGCCAGGCTCCCCCGCGCGCTCCCAAGGGGCGGGGCGGCCCCGCAGCCCACGGGTGGGGGCTCACCTGCAGCCAGCCCTCCGCAAGCTGGATGCAAGCCTGGGGGGCTGCAGCGGCGACCCCACAGCTCAGCGGCCTCGGGTCCGGGGGCCGGGCCAGCGGCCCCCCAGCCTGCCCTGCCGCCGCCTCCAGCTTCACCGACAGCAGGGGCCGCTGCACCACGTCCAGGCCCGTCCCTCGGACACGGATCAGCCGCCCACCCCTGTGCAGGGACAGCAGTCAGAGGACGGGGCGGGCGGGCCCCAGTGCCCCCTGCCCCCTGGGTGCACGGCGCTCCTCACCCCCAGAAGCTGGTGCTGGGCTCTGCCGCCAGGAGCTGGGGGTCAGGGGTATAGAGGAAGGGGCTGCCGGGCAGCGTGCGCTGGGCGTGGCCAAAGACCACGCGAACGACGACCTCTCCTGGGGCTGCCTGGGGCATGGTGTGGCACACGATGGCATTGGGGCACACGGGCTCCTGGCTACGGGGGCAGTGGGGAGAGAGGAGAGGCGTCACCTGGGCCCTGCCAAGCTGCCCTTCGTCCTGGAGCCAGGGCCCTTCCTCAAGGAGGGCAGTGCCAGTGGGGGGGGGAGCACAAGGTCTTTGAGGGGTGAGCCTGCAGCCCACCAGCCCCCATGGTCCAGAAGGGGACGCCGACGCCCCCAGGGAGTGCCCTGCCTGCCGCCTACTCACATGGGACAGGGCTGGCCCCCCACGAAGGCACTGACGTTGCCTCCTGTCTGCAGGTGCTGCCCATGGATGGTGAGCTGGGTGCCCCCCGCCTGGGGGCCGCGCCGGGGACTCAGGCTCAGAAGGACGGGATCCTGGAGGACAGGGTGGGCTGGGGCAGGCACGCAGGCCGACCCGGCACTTCCCCACCTGGCCCGGTCCCCAAGGCCCTTGGGCTGCCCGGCGCAGCCATGATTCTCAGCTTTATCCCGGGGGCCACCGCTAACCATACTTTCCTTCCGGAAGCACCCTGGCTTCTGCAGTCCACGGCCCATGATGGGTCCTCTTCTCTCTTCCCTGTCCATCTCTCCCCTCGGGATGGCCTCCTCCTCTGCCACAGCTTGCACCCCCCAGGCCCCCAAGCTCCACAGCCCAGAGTCCAATTGCCTCCTTGCTGCCCGTCCTTGGGGTGCCTCACACGGCAAACGGACTCCCTGATGCTACCCCAGCCCCGCTCCCCACTGTTCCTGCCCCGGGCTCCCCGCCCTGGAAGGGCCCTAGCAGGACTTAGGAGGGTGCTGGAGGCAGCCCGAGTCCTCTCTCCCAGGAGGCAGATGCCTGACAGCTCCCCCTCCTGTCTCCGCTGGCACCCCAGCCCACTCTCTGCTCTGCTGCTCCCCTCAGGTCAAGTTCAGAGCCCTCACCTTGGTGCCCAACCCCTCTTGCCCGCCCTTCCTGCCGTCCCCAGGCTGGGCACTGACCTGGTAGGTGAAGCGCTGGCTGGAGATGCCTGGTGGCCGACTCCTAATGGCCACCTGGACCGGCCCAGCGGTGCCATTGGGGGCGGGCGACGTCACACACACAATCCTAGGGAGCCCGGCCAGAGTCGGCGCCAGCCATGGCCTGGACCCCGCGCCCCGTGGCCCCAGCCCCCGCCGGCTGCTCTCCCTCTTTTGCCCTCCCCGCTCCCCTGGCTTGTGTCCTTCTTCTGACCCCGGCTGCCAGCCTTTCTCTGGGGGGGTGCCCCTCTCTGCCGCTGCCTGCCTCGAGGGGCGGGCTCCCCCCCTGGAGTCTCACCGAGCCGAGATCTGGTAGAGAGCTGGGTCGGGGCGGCAGGGCCGGCCGGCCACGCGCACGGCGTCCTCTACGTCGGCAAAGTCCCGGCCGAGATTGGAGCCCAGGATGGTGAGGGCCAGGCCCCCCTCGGGGGGGCCGGTCAGGGGCTCAATCTGTCACGGGGAAGGAGGGCAGATGGGATCCCCCAAACCCACAGGCCTCGGGGACCAGAGGCCATGGGGGCTGGCTCAGATCCCTTGGGGCTGGCCCGGGAAAGGGATGGGACAGGGCAGGCTGGGTGGGAGCCCCGAGTTCCGCCCTGGAGTTGGGGGTGGGTGGGCGCTCACCGAGTGGATGCTGGGCGTGGGGCACACGGGCTCGGCAGCCCCAGGCGGGCACAGGGGCCCGTAGCGGCAGGCCGGCTGGCCATGGCTGCACCACACACAGCCCAGGCTCCCGTTGGCTGCCTGACAGTGGCTGCAGTCGGGGTGGCCCACTGCGCAGTCGTACAGGGTCACTGGAGAGGGGCAGGCGACACGCTGAGGCCCTGGCCCTGGGCCACGGGCCCGTACCCGCCCTGCCTCTGCCGCCCCCGGCTCACCGCGGAGAGGGGCCGCATTGTCCAGCCGCTGGACCTCGCCCCGGGTGACGTAGATGGGCACGGGGAGCTCCCGCTGGGACGTGGAGGGGCGGAACTGTGGCAGGAGGGCTGCGTCAGGCCCTGACCCCCCCCCCAGGGCACCCCTGGCTCCTCCAAGGCATCCCCCCACTAACGGGCACCACAGTCTGGTGCCCGGACTCCCCAGGACCCCGCGCTCACGGCTCTGGTGAGTGTGGGGGGCCGAGGAGGGCGGGCGCCGGGGGCCGGGGGCGGCCATCCACCTGCCGGGCCTCGCAGTGGATGAGGCCCGCGTCCCCAGCGCTCTCCTCCAGGACGGCGGGCAGCTTTTGCGGCTTTCCCGGCAGCTCCAGCCAGCAGTGGTAGGGGGCAGGCCGGCCCTGAGGGGAGTACACTGTCAGCGCCCCGGCCCCGCGCCAACCCCCCGCCCCGGCCCCGCACACTCACCAGGAAGTGCTGCAGGTTCTGCACGCGCAGGGCCAGCCGGCTCTCCCAGCCCACGGGCACCAGGGCGGGACCCGCCAGGCCCTCGACCCGCGGGCAAGCCTCTGGGCCACGCAGCTGGGTGTCCACCTGGGGAATAGAGACCCTTAGCCCACCTGGGCGGTGGCGGCGGAAGCGACAGGGCGAGAGGAGGCGGCCCCGCCCGTCAGCCCCACCCACCTCCTGGGTGCTGTAGACGGTCCTCTCGCCCTCTGGACAGTGTCCCCCATGCACGCACTGACTGCTTTGGGGGCACCAGTGGCACCGCCAGAGGCTGCCCACACAAGCGCGGCACCTGGAGGGGCAGGGCAGGGGGCTGCTCAGGCCAGGCACAGTCTGGGGTCCCTCTGCTCCGCCCCCCCACTAGGAGCCAGGCCCAGGGACTCACGGGGCCGCCACGTCCAAAGCCTGGACGGCGCCGCAGTCGTAGAAGGAGAAGTTGGCCGTCGCCACGGCCACGTCCTCGAACATCAGGGTCAGGGGCACGGTGACGTGATCTGGAAGGGATGGCGGGGGCAGGGCGGGTCACTGGCTCCACCCTCTCCGGCTCCTGACCTGGTCCCCCTGCCCTCCTCCGGGCCCCCTCACCTGTGCCTGGAGGGTTGGGTGGCACTTGGTCATGGGGAGGGGTGACACAGGCCACTTGGGGCCCTTCCACTTGAGCCAAGCTCTCGTAGTCCCCAAAGGCACAGTGGAAGTACTCATCCAGGGCCAGGGAAGGCAGCCGAGGGACAGACAGGGTGACCTGGGGACACGTGGGAGGGACACAGGGCAGGCAGCTGCTCTGCAGGACCCCCATCGCCCAGGGCAGAGTAGAGCTCAGGAGGGCCGGGCGGGGCGAGGCTGCGTCTTCCTGGGTGGCGACCCCCCCCACGCCCCGCGGGGCACCTCACCTCGCCCTGCTCCTGGCGGGGGTGGTGGGCCGGCTGCAGGGTCTGGATGTGCAGGCAGCGGCTGTCCCCCCCATAGCTCCACAGCCACTGGGCTGGCTGGGCCGCCCGCTCGCACTGGCCCTTCCGGGTACACCTGCCGGACAGGGCCGCCTGCTCACCCGGAGGCATGGGGGATTTGGAGATCCCCGGGTGACCAGCGCCAGGGCTGGGGAGGGTGGCCCGGCTGGAGGCCCGAGACCGGGGGGAGAGTGCCGGGGCCCCGTGGTCAGAGGAATTCAACGCCAGGGTACTTGACTGGGGGCCTGGCTTTGAGCGGGTGGGAGCTGCCAGGCACTGGGTGGCAAGGAGGACATGGACCTGATGTGGGAGCAGTGAGCCCCTGCAGGCTGCTGTGGGGAACATGGGCTGGAGAGGACCCGGGTGGCTGGGCAGGTGGCTGGGGAGAGGGGACGGAGGCCGGGCCCCAAAACAAGCGGGTTGGGGGAGGGTCAGGAGGGAACGCCAAGGACACGCGCGGGCTCACGGGCCAGGGCAGGCCGGGCGGGGCGGTCTGGGTCATGTCTCTGCCCGCCACGGGTGCCGGCCCATGCTCACCGGCCCTGGAGGACACACCAGCCACACAGCGGGTCCCGGGCCTGCAGGCAGCTGGCGCAGTCGGGGAACTGGGGGCAGGCCGCCACGGGCACCCGGGCCACCTGGGCAGGTGCGGGAGAGAGGCTGTGGGCACGGTGCCCGGGCCGCGCTCGCCCAGCCCCTCAGCCCCGCACTCACCTGCTGGGCCGTGAGGACGTAGAGGTGGCCGCCGCCGCCGTCCACCAGCAGGTCGGCGCTGATGGCCGAGCCTGCGGGCCCCACTTGCTGCGAGTGGTACACCTGGCCCCGCGAGCCGTTGAGAAAGACCTGGCAGGGTCGGAGGGGAGGGCTGGGCCGGCCTGCTGAGATACCGCCCCCCACCTGTCCCAACTCACGAGCACTCCCGGGGAGCCCCTGTCCCCATGGAGCCTGCTGCCCTGCCCACCCACCCAAGTGGCCCTTCGTGCCATTAAGAATGGGCCGGGCCCGCTGGCACCCAGCCCACCCACACCCCCTCAGCCTCACCAGGGCTGGGAACCCCCCGGGACCCAGGACACCAGGGTGGAGAGGCCCTTGGCCAAGCAGGGGCTCTTCTGTTGGGTGGGAGGGCCACTGTGGGGGACTACCAGGCCACAGAGGGGTAGGAGTTTGCCTCAGAGAATCTTCTGGGGCCAGGCTGGCTCTGAGGATAGGCACTGCCCACCCCACGCCTCACGCCCACCATGGACCGGGGGAGGTGGGGCTGCCACGGGGGGCTCCTGGGACCCCAGTGGGAGGTGGCACCAGCCAGCCGTGCCTGCGTGGTACAGCCTTCGGACACACCAGCCGGCCCCAGAGCAGGGGCCGGGGGCTGGGGGTGGGGCGCCTGTGGGACAGTGGGGGAGGACCCGGGCCGGGGGCCCCTTACCTTATGCAGCTGGCCCTGGGTGTCCCCCAGGAAGGCCAGCGTGTGCCCGTCCGCCTGGAGGGCCGCCACCGCGCTGATGGGCTGCCGGAGCCACAGCAGGGGCTCGGCCTCCAGGGGCCGGCGGCCAGCTATGGGGCTGGGTGTGTGCTCGTCACCGCAGGGGTACGACTCTGGGGAGTCCTGGGGGGGGGCAGGGAGGGGAGAGTTGGGGACCCCCAAAGTGGGAGGAGATGCCCCCCCACTCGGGGCCAGAGGACAAATCACCAGAGAAAGCAGCCGAAGTTTGAAGGGCAGAGCTGGGAATCCTGGGAAGACTCGATGGAGCAGGCCAGGGCCTGGGGGGGGACACTGCGCCAGAGAGCCCGTCCCGGGCCATTGGCCCCCCACCGAGTCGTGGGTGCACCGCAGAGGGGACCATGGTCTCCCCGACTGCCCCGAGAGCACAGGCCAGCGAGTGGCTCTCCCAAGCAAGCATCCGTCCCCACCCCCGGCGCCGAGCATGGGGACAGAAGGGGACAGAGGCTAAGGCCCTGAGAGAGAAGGAGATGGCGCCCTAGAGGCCAAGGGCAGACGTGGGGGCCTGGGGCCCCGGCCACTCACAGGGGGCAGGGTGACGCAGCGGGATGTGACGCCGTACTCCACGGTGGCTTCCTCCGCGCCGCTGGGGCCCCGGCCACCAGCCGTGTAGCAGAGCCGCCGGGCCTGCTCCATGCTGCCGTCCAGCTCTGCCAGCGGAAAGGCGCACAGGGCCGCCCGCGCCTCCCCGGGGCCCGCGGCAAACGCCCCCAGCAGGGCGCCCGGCCCGAGGAAGGCAGCCTGGATGAGGCCCTGTCCCCGGCAAGCCAGGGGCACCTCCACGTAGGAGTACAGGTTGGCATCGCCCAGACAGACGCGGGCCACGTAGGAGCGGTACTCGGTCTGCGCCCGGGCCCCGCGGCGGCGGAAGACGAAGTAGGCGGAGCGGGCCGTGGCAAAGGCGCCCACGTAGCTGTTGTTGTAGTCGGCGAAGTCGCCCACCACGAGGCGGCCCAGGCCCTCGCTGGAGAAGGGCTGCGGGCCGGCCAGCTGGCGCACGGCCAGGGGAGGGACCCCTCCCGACAGTTTGCCCGCCAGGCCCCGGGCCACCAGCAGGAGGTCTCGCCCGGGCCCGGGCACCACCAGGCCCACCGTGGCCACTCCCGGGACGTTGGCGGCCACGAACTGCCCGTCGCCGGGGTCCTCGGCCTGGTACAGCACCTCGGCCACGTCCTCCAGGCGCCGCTTCTCGCACACCCCCTGCCGCACCTGCCCGCAGGCCACCAGCTCGCGGGTGCCGCCGCTCACCAGCAGCAGCTGGTTGGCGTTGTCCATGAGCCGGGCGTGCGGGCACTCGGCCGGGTCGCGGAAAGGCACGCAGTCGGGGCTGTCGAGCACGGGGCCGGTGACGGCCACGGCCTGCAGCTGCAGCTCGGGGCTGAGCTGGAAGAGGCGGTTCACGGCGCCCACGTAGAGCGAGCCGGGGCCTGGCGCCAGCGCCAGGCGGTTGAAGGTGGTGTTGGGTGCGGAGAAGCGGCGGGCCAGGGCTGGGGGCGGCGGTGGCAGCAGGGACAGCAGCAGCAGCGGGAGGCGGGCAGCCATCACGGGGCGCTGGGGGAGAGCCGAGCTGGGTGAGGCTCGGGCGGGGCGGTGAAGGGCCCAGAGAGAAGGACGGGAGCAGAGGTACGGCAGGATGGGAGCCGGGGAGGGGGGTGGGGAGAGAAGACAGAGGGACAGACATCAGGAGGGACAGACAGGATGGGGGGACAGAGAAAGAGAGGGATGGCAAGAGAGAAGGGCGCTTTAAATGTGCAAAATAGAGTTGATTAAAAAACAAGAGAAGGGCAGAGGGAGAAGAAAGAGGGATCACCGAAGACAGAGAAACTGGGGCGAGGCCAGCTAGAGGGAGATGGGGAGAGCACGGGGACAGGCGCGGAAAGCAAACGGGATCTTCCATCCTTGACCGCTCATGTGCCTGCGCCACAGAGGAGCAGGTCCCGCAAAGGCCTGAGAACAAGGACAGAGGGCCAGAGAGGAGGCCGGGAGGAGGGGACGGGAGGTGGCCAGAGGCCAAGGCGGGGGGGGGGGGGGCGGGAGGCAGGAGAGAGCCCGGCGTCAGCCAGGCTGGGAGCCCCAAGTTGGGGGGGGAGGCAGGAGAGACGGCGGGCCGCGGGGACACCCTTCGGGGGCGCCCTGGGCAAGCTGTGAGGAGGCAGCCAGGGAGAAACTGAGGCAGCCAGGAAGCGGGAGGCCCAAAGCTGGCCAGGCGCAAGGGGCGAGGGTCAGGGCAGCTGAGGACAGCGGAGGGGGAGGGGGGGAGGCCCCTCAGTGGGGGAGCAAGACCCGAGGTGGGGCTGTGAGAAGAAGAGAGAGCCGGAAAGAGAGTGACACAGCCGAGTCAGGGGGAGAAAGGCTCAGGTGGCAAGTGGGGCGCGCGCGCCTGGGGCCCACCCCCCTCCCCTCCCCTCCGCCTCACCCCAGAAGCGCCCCGAGAGGCAGGATGGGCGTTCTGGCCTTGAGCTAGCCGCCCAGGACAAGTGTGCCTGGGTGACCAGGCTGGGCAGGAGACGCCAGCGTGTCCCCAGGCTGTGGGAGTCCCGCACGCCCCCTTCTCCTGACCCGGGACACAGGGCAGGGGGCAGAAGCTGGCGCGGGGCCTGAGTAGAAGTGGGGTCTCGTGCGGTCCCGCCGCCACTCAGTGCTCCCTGGCTGCCAGGAGCAGAGTCCAGTTCCCAGGGGCACGCGGCCATCGCCCTCCCTTGGGCAGGCGCCCTGGAGCCACTTATCAGAGGGACCCAGGCAGGAAGGCCCGACCTCCAGGGGCATGGGCACTTCCTCTCGACCCTGGGGCCATCTCCTGCGGCGGCTCTTGGCGCAGGCGGGTGCCGGTGGTGGGGGGAGGTGCAGAGGGGGTGGCACACCCCTCCCGGTGGGCCCCCGGGCCCTGCTCTGTCCCTTTGACCTTTCCCTGCCCCTTCCCAGGGACACCCCTGGGGACCAGGTGGCAGGCACTTACCGCCACGAAGGGATGCGACAAAAGGGGTCCCGGGCGGCGTGGGGCCGAGCAAGTGCGTCTCTTCAGTTCAGCTGCCCTGGGGCAGTGGCAACGGGCACAAGATGGCTGTGGGGGGCATTGTCCTGAGTGGGAGGGAGACGGTAGTGTCTCGGCCCTGTTCCCGCCGGCTGCCCTTCACCACAGCTGGCAGCCCTGCCTCTGCCCAACAATGTCCCCTCTGTCCCAAGTCCCAGGCACAGGGACCCGTTATCTGGTGCTCTTACCCCCACCAGGCCACTTCTGGACAGGGGGCTCCCTACCACTCCCCACTCCTGGGGAGACCTACCCCCCCCAGGATCTAGGGACAAAGGGACCAGGGTTTCCTCCAGCCAGAGAAATGTGACCCACGCAGCAAGTGGTGGCCACACCCCCCGGCCTGGGCCAGCACCCTCTGTGCCCGCTCTGCATGCTACGCCCTCGCCTCCTGGGCCAGGAGGCCAGCCTGCCCCCTCCAGGGTCGCTGCGAAGGGCCGCATGGACCACGGTGCCCCCACAGGAGGGCCAGAGGTGCCAAGCCCTCGAAATGCCAGCCTCAGCCTTGGGAGCCCTGGTGGCTGGCCGCGGGGCCCGGCCTGGGCCTCAATGCCTGCCTTTGTCCAGGCTGGGGGCAGGGGAGATGTGACAAAGGCAGCACATCCCAGGGACCGTCTCCCTCCACTGCCCCCCGCCCCCACTGAATGAGACCGGCCAGAGAGCCAGCGGCGGGCAGTCCCTGCCCAGCCCTGCCCCCGGGGCCTGGCAGAGTTGTGCCAGGTACAGCTTGGTGACGGTGCCAGCAGAGGATGCTCCAGAGAGGGGTCTGAGGCTCACGATCCACGGCGTGGGGGGTGGGTACTGGGACCCAGTTCTTAGCTTTGGGAGTGGCACCTGGTTGCTGCCCACTTACGCCCCCCCAAAAAAAAAACCCCCACCATCCTGGACGGGCCTGGGCAGGCGACCCCAAAGCCCGGGAAGTTGTGCTTTGGGGAGGGAGTGGCGGCTGGCAGCTGGCTCCCCGCCCACCCTCATAGGGCACCATCTGCACACCAAGCTGGCAGGGAAAGGGCCGCCAGCCGCGGGGCTCGTGGCGCCGGGTGTGCTCGGGTCGGGGCTCGGCAGCAGCGGTGCTCTCTGCCACCCGGCCGGGCCGGTTGGGTGGCTGTGGGGGCTGGGAGCCGGGCTGGCCTCCACCCCGTCCTGAGCCCCGCTCCGGGCTGGCACCAGCGTTCCCATTTGGGGGCAGAAGCCCCAGCTCCATGCCCCCCACCAGCTCCAGGGCCCCCCCACCCCGGACCCCAGGCCCCGGGCACCGGGAGGTGCCAGTGCCGGGTGGGGGCCTTTGCCTGACCTCGGCCAGCCTGCCCGGCAGCCCCCTGGCTTCTCCCTGGTCCGCACGGTCCCAAGGCAGCGCCCCTCAGCCTGGCACCCCGCGCGCCCCCCGCTCCTGCCTACCTGGGGGGCCGAGGAGCAGCTGGCGGCGCCAGGAGCGCGTCCCGGCGGAGCCCCGGTCTCCCTCCCCACAATGCAATCGCGCCCGCCCGGCCCATCCCGCGGGCCCAGCCTGGCAGGCCGGCCCCTCCCCGCCCGCCTCTTTGCCCGCCGGGGCAGGGCAGGGCGCTGCTGCCCTCTGCTGGCCACGGCGGGCACCGCAGAGGGCCTGGCCGCGGGCACCTGGCCGGGGCAGGTGAGAACGGGCCGCGCCCTCCCAGACGCTGGGCAGGTGGGCTCCCCGTCGCCTTCCAGGTACTGCCTCCTGGGCGCCAGGCTGAGGGCTTGGGGCTGGCTCCATTCCAGAGGTGATGCCTACCACCACCTGACCCCAGGATCTCACAAGCAGAACCACCTGCCAAGAGCCGAGACCCCACCTGGGGCCCCGCAGCCAGGAGAGAGCCTCTCTGGGTGGGCGCTGAAGGTCGCCGAGGAAGGCAGAGTCGATTCCAAGGGCGGCGAGAGCTTCCTACAGGAAAGGAAGTTTCACCTGACCTTGAACCACATGGTAGGGCCAGGTCTGACGTCTTCCTGGCCTCAGCGGCTGGCATGTGCTGACTCAGCTAGTCTTCCTGCCAGCCCAAGGAACACAGCTCTTTCCACTGCTTCACCAATGGGGAGACTGAGGCACAGAGGGGTTAGGAAACAGGCAGAGAGCCGCAGAGCTGGGAAGTGGCAAATACGGTGCCCGTGTTGTGTTGAGGATCTTTGCACCTCTATTCACCAGGACAATGGTAGATCTGTAGTTCTCTTTTCTTGTGAGGTTTTGCCTGGCTTTGGGATCAGGGTAACACCGGCCTCACGGAATGAGCTAGCAAGTGCTCCCTCCTCTTTGATATTCTTGCTGGGCTTTTAATGGACATTTCCCTGATTATTAGTAATATTTAGCCTCTTTCCATGTTTCCTATTCTGTGAAATACCTGTTCAAGCCTTGCCAGTGTTTCCATTTAGGTTGTGTCCTCATTATTTTGTAGGCATTCTTTATATATTCTAGATACCAGTCCTTCTGCTGTGTCTTCCCTCACTCTATTGCTTGTCTTCTCAGTTGGCCCCTGGTTTCCTTTGGTGACCAAAAGCTCTTCCTTTTAACACAATCACTTTTATTGATCTTGTCCTTTCTGGTTTGTAATTTTTGTCTGGTTTAAGAAATTCTCCCCACGTGATCATGACGATATTCTCCTGAGTCTTTTTTCTAAATCTTTTATGGTTTGTTTTTCATACTCAGGACTTCAATCAGTCTCAAATGAACTCGTTTGTAGATGGTGTGAGGTAGGGACCTAGTTTTGTTTTCCAAATGGATGTTTGTTTATTGTACCCACACCATTGCTTTCGTTGTCACCCCATTTTCTTTACTAAATCTTTCAAGGAAATCCTGTACTTGGGAGCTGCTTCTTTTTCTCCTCCTCACTCTCCCCTTCCCTCTCACTTTTCAAAACTATCTTGTCTATTCGAGGCCCTTTTATTTTCCATAGAAGTTTGAAAAGCAACTTGACAAGTTCCATGCAAAACTCGGTTTGAAATTTTTTTGGGGTGGGGGCAGATTTAGTTGAGTTTTGGATCACTTTGGGGACTATCCATCTCTAAATATTCCCTATCTATGAACATAGTGTGTTTCTATTTATTATGACACTTTAGGTCCTTTTGATAACTTTCCACAAAGGATTTGCCCATCCTTTGTTAGATATATTGCTAGGGACTTGATTATTTTATGCTATTGCAAATGGAATCTTATATATATTATATATATATAAAGCAGTTTTATTGAGAAATATTCACATGCCATACAATCCATCCAAAGTGTATAGTCAATGACTTTCAGTATCAGAGTTGTGCATTCATCACCACAATCAATTTGAGAACATTTTCATCCCTCCAAAACCGAAAAACCCCTTCCTCCTTAGCAGTCACCTCTCAAGCCCTCTTTCTTCCCCAACCCTACATAACCACTAGTGTAATTCCGGCTCTATAACTTTATGTACATTTTCTATAAATAAAATCCTACAATATGTAATACTTAATGTCTGATTTCTTTCACTTAGCATAGTTTTTTTAAAAAATTATAACTTTTTGAATCTTCTTTTAAATTCACTTTCTAACTGTGTGTGGCTGGTATATAGAAAAACAATTACTTTTTCGTATATTGATTTTGTTTGAAGAGATCTTGCAAAACTCTTGTTCGAAGTCTTGTTTTCTGTGGGTTCTTTTTGCTCTTCTACTTATGCAATCTCCTCATTGGCAAGTAATGCTTTCTTGTCTTATCACGTCCGATTCTTTAAACTTGGATTTCTTTTTCTTGCCTTATGCCCTTGAACTGCACACCATGGACTGGAAGCTGTGACTGTGGGCCGCCTGGTCCTGTTTCCAACACATCATTGACTGATGTTTGTAGCATGCGTTTAAGGATGTTCTCTTCCCTTTCTGTTTTGCTAGATGTTGAATTTTATCAAATGCCTCTTCTGAATTTATTCAGAAGGGTCATGTGACTTTTCTTTCCTCATCCGTTAATGTGGTAAAATATGTTGATTTTCTGAGGGTAAACCACCCTCGTATTTTCTGGGATAAACTCGATGTCATCATGATGTATTTGTTTAATATACTGTTCTGGCTTGGCTTACGTTTTGTCCTCATATTATCCTTGTCTAGTTTTGGTGTCAAGACATCATAAGGGGGAAACGGACTTGGCCCAGTGGTTAGGGCGTCCGTCTACCACATGGGAGGTCCGCAGTTCAAACCCCGGGCCTCCTTGACATGTGTGGAGCTGTCCCATGCGCAGTGCTGATGTGCGCAAGGAGTGCCCTGCCACTCAGGGGTGTCCCCCGCGTAGGGGAGCCCCACGTGCAAGGAGTGCACCCGTAAGGAGAGCCGCCCAGCATGAAAGAAAGTGCAGCCTGCCCAGGAATGGCGCCGCTCACACTTCCCGTGCCGCTGATGACAACAGAAGTGGACAAAGAAACAAGACGCGGCAAATAGACACAGAGAACAGACAACCGGGGGAGGGGGGGAATTAAATAAAATAAAAATAAATAAATAAATAAATAAACTGCTTCGTTTAAAAAAAAAAAAGACATCATAAGGGGAAGCAGATGTGGCTCAAGTGATGAGGCTTCCACCTACCATACGGGGAGGACTGGGGCTCGATCCGTGGGACCTCCTGGTGAAAAAGAAGAGACAGCGTGCCTGCGCGGCAAGCCAGTGCCCATGTGGTGAGCCGAGTGCCTGTGCAGTGAGCCCAGTGCCCGTGTGAGTGCCCTGTGGTGAGCTGAGTGCCCCTGTGGGGAGCTGAATGCCTGCATGGCGAGCCAAGTGCCTGCACAAGTGCCCATGCAGCAAGCTGAGTGCCCACATGGTGAGCCAGAACCCACACAAGTGAGCCGCACAGCAAGATGATGACGCAACAAAAGAGAGACAAGGGGGAGAGTCAAGGTGAGGCACAGCAGAGACCGGGGACTGAGGTGGTGCAATTGACAGGGAACCTCTCTCTACATCAGAGGTCCCCAGGATCAAATCCTGGTGAATCCTAGAGGAGAAAGATGAGAAGAGAAGACAAAAAAGAGAAATAGATACAGAAGATCACATAGTGAACAGACACAGAGAGCAAAAATAGCAGGGCAGGGGAAGTGGAGGGAGAGGAAAAAAGAGACATCACCATAAGATGAGCCGGGAACATCTCCTCTCTCTCTCTCTAGGGATTATCTCTTCCTTGAAGGCTTGATGCATTCCTCTGGAAAACCCCCTGCCCCTCTCCGCATAGATTTTATACTATTCTACAATTTCCATAATAATCCCAGAGCCATTAAGGGTTTCCGTTTCTTTGTGTGTCAATGTTTGATCAATACCATTTTCCTTGGAAAATGTCCATTTCGCCAGACTTTCCAAATTGATTAGCACCAAATTCTTTTGTTTTCTCTTATTATTCATGTATTTTATTACTAGGAAATATGGCAGTTCAACACCAGATGAAATTACTTAATATCCAACTATTTTCAACCTACCAAAAAATGGCATTTTCATCTCGTTCAACCAAACACTTACACAAGAATACCTACAACGTACATGGATTGTCTAGAGAACGATGACAAGGTGCTACTCGTGTGTAGCAAGTGTGAGTGTGTGAGTAGGACTTCCTAATGCCTCTGAAGCCACCAGGTGTCCTTCTTTCTCCTTCGACAGAGGCCACCATGACCCTTTCCTTGCTTCTCTTGATAGTTGTCCCCTGTGTGAATGATCCCAAGACAATATCTTATTTAGTCTGGCATGCTTTTCAACTTTACCTAAATGCAATCCTACTGCACGTACTTTTCAGTAGCATGCTTTTCTCGATCCACATTCTATTTGTGACCTCCATCCAAGCTGGTGCCTCTAGCCATAGACTGTCCTTTATCATTGCAGTGTAGTATTCCACAGCATGATGAACACAGCTCTTTCACCTGTTCTGTTCTGGATGTTTGGGTTGTTTCTGGCCTCTGACTGAGATAAAAACAAAGCTTCTGAGAACATTTCCGAATGTGTGGCCTGGTGTACTTGCACAAGACCCTCTCTAGCGTGTGCCTAGGTGTGGAAGTCTTAGGCCATAGATTTGCCCAGTGCCGACTCTACTAGATAAGGCCACATTGTTTTCCAAAGCAGCCCTACTGCTTTACACATCCCAGCAGTATACGAGTTTCTGTTGCACCATGGCACCGCCAACACTTAGTATTGTCAGACTTTTTAATTTCGGCCAATCAGAGGGAATAATAGGACATTTCTTTTTTTTTTTTTTTAAAAGATTTATTTATTTATTTATTTAATTTCCCCCCCTCCCCTGGTTGTCTGTTCTCGGTGTCTATTTGCTGCGTCTTGTTTCTTTGTCCGCTTCTGTTGTCGTCAGCGGCACGGGAAGTGTGGGCGGCGCCATTCCTGGGCAGGCTGCTCTTTCTTTTCACGCTGGGCGGCTCTCCTCACGGGCGCACTCCTTGCGTGTGGGGCTCCCCCACGCGGGGACACCCTTGCGTGGCAGGGCACTCCTTGCGCGCATCAGCGCTGCGCATGGCCAGCTCCACACGGGTCAAGGAGGCCCGGGGCTTGAACCGCGGACCTCCCATGTGGTAGACGGACGCCCTAACCACTGGGCCAAAGTCCGTTTCCCTAGGACATTTCATTGTGGCTTTAATTGGCATTTCCCTGGCTCTAATAAAATTGCACATTTCTTTGTATATGTATTGGCCCATGGTGTTACCTCTTCTGTATAAGTGTCTGTTCACATTTTTTATGTCTTTCCATAAAAAGTTCTTAATTTTAACGAACCAAATTTATAAAGGTTTTCCCTTTATAGTTTGTGTTTAAGAAATCTTTCCCTATTTCCAGGTCATAGTCTTCTAAAAGTGTTACAGGTTTGTCTTTCATATTTTTAAGCCTATTATTATATCATCTGTTTTGTTTCATTAGGAAGTATTCTTGAATGAGTTCTTTGATAATGTCCTCCCCTTGGTTTTTCTAGTTCTTTCTTTCTGGAAATACACTTGTTGGCTGTTGGAATGTCTAGCCTTCTTTCCTTAACTTCTTGTCTTTCCTATTTGCCATCTCTTTTTTGCATAGTTCTTTTTTTCTGAGATTTCCTCAACATCACCTTCCAACCTAACTTTTGATTTCTTTCCCATTTCTGCTATCAGATTTTTAAAATTTCGAGTTCTTTATTTTTAATCTTTTCTTTAAATTCTTATTTTCTATTAGAGAAGTTGTGAGCTTATACAACGATCACACATAACGTGCAGAATTCCCGTACATCACCCACCAGCACTTGACGTTGTTGTGAAACATTTGTTACAAATCATGAAAGCCCATCATCCAACTGCTATGAAGGCTACTACGGTCCACAGCGTACATGTGGTATATTTTCCCCCGCACCCCCTATTATTAACGCTATGTCAAGAGTTCTTTTTTTAAAGATTTATTTTTATTTCTCTCCTCTCCCCACCATTGTCTGCTCTCTGTGTCCATTCGCTGTGTGCTCTTCTGTGACGCGTCTGTCCTTATCAGCAGCACGGGAATCTGTGTCTCTTTTTGTTGTGTCATCTTGTGTCAGCTCTCCGTGTGTGCGACACCATTCCTGGGCAGGCTACACTCTCTTTCGCGCTGGGTGGCTCTCCTTATGGGGCACACTCCTTGCGCGTGGGGCTCCCCTATGCAGGGGACACCCCTGTGTGGCAGGGCATTCCTTGCGTGCATCAGCACTGCGCATGGGCCAGCTCCACACGGGTCAAGGAGGCCGGGGGTTTGAACCTTGGACCTCCCATGTGATAGGCAGACGCCCTATCCATTGGGCCAAGTCCACTTCCCCAAGAGTTCTTTTTGATTCTCACATTTTACTGTTCCCGCCCCCCCTTCCTCCAGATGCAGTACAGTAGATTACAGATGCAGTAGATTCTCGCCTCTCCAAAGAGGTCAGCTATCGTTCTCGGGGAATTTTCGTCGTCCCTGTGTATTGTACATTTCTTTCGGGTTCTCTTGTCCCGCGTTTGTACGCGGTGCTCACTCTCCTGTCGGGGGCTTTTTGCCAATATCCTGCGCTGTGCGTTCCTGTTTAAGAGAGGGGCACTGAAGGCTGACTGCAGGCTCTGCGGGCCCAGTGGGGTTGGCTGGTTGGTGGGTGGCTCCACTCCAGGCAAGTCCCGTGTGTAGCGAAGCTCCAAGTCTTCTACTGCTCTTCAGAAGCTAGATTTCCCCGTCATGCCTGACTTTCAGTATGGTGACACTCAGCCGTGCCTGGCGTCCCCAGACCCACATGCCTTCAGTGTCAGCCTCTCCAGACAGTAAAGGCTGGTCTTCTCTGTGAAGTAGGGCAGCTTCTTCTGCCTTGCTCCCATCTGTTGTTTGTTTTTTAAGCTGGCTCTGGTCTCCCAAGCCAGTTATTACTTCTCCTGTCTTCCAGATTCCAGAATTTTTTGGTAGGTACTCTTCTCGTTTTTCTATCGGAACTTTATTACTTCAAAAATCTTTCACCCCTTGTTATTTTAGTTGTATTTTGAGAGCAATCTAGACTCAACCTGAGCTCAATCTACCATGTTTAACCCAAAGTCCCTCATTAGGTTGTTTTTTTTAGGATTTATTTACTTATTCCTCCCCCCATTGTTTGCGCTCATTGCTCTCTGTCTTTCTTTTCAGGAGGCACTGGGAACTGAACCTGGGACCTCGCATGTGGGATGGAGGCACCCGGTCACTTGAGCCACCTCTACTCCCTGCTTGTTGTGTCTCTCATTGTGTTTCCTCTCTGTGTCTCTTTGTTGTATCATCTCGCTGCCTCATCTCATCATGTCATCCTGCCATCCCACCCTGTCATGTCAGCTCGCTGTCTTGCTCTTCTTTTTCAGGATACACTGGGAACTGAACCCAGGACCTCCCATGTGGAAGGTGAGTGCCCAACTGCTTGAGCCACATCCACTTCCCTCTCATTAGATTTTAAATTGTTGGCCATATCTGCACTACTCTCCCTTTTCCCCTTTCTAATATTATTTGTATTTCTTTGAGAATCCTTTCGTTCTGGCCAGAGGCTTGTGTAGCTCATTGTTGGCCTTGTGGATCTTTCAGTAATTTCTGCTGTCTTTATGGTTTCCTCAGTTCTACTTTCTTTGGGTTTATTCTGTTGTGGTTTTTCTCACTTCCTGAGTTGACACTCGTTCATTTTAAGGCCATAAATTTCCTTATAAGTACAGCCTGAGCTCCATCCCATACGTTTTCGTATGCAGTACCTTGAAAGATTTTGTATTTAGGAGGTACCGGGGCTTGAGCCCAGAACTTCATACATGGGGAGGAGGCACTCAGCCACTCAGCTACACCTGCTCCCCAGTGAGAGTTGGTTTTGTTGTTTATTTTGTTAGGAGGTACTGGGGATCAGACCCAGGGCCTCATACATGGGAAGCAGGCGCTCCGTAAGTTACATCCACTCCCCTGCAGTGTGTGTGTAAACTCCCAAATGTATAGGAGGGGTTATTTTTAGTTTTGTTTTTTGTTCTCCATTTATTATTTCATTCGATCTGCACAAGGCCGATTCTTTATCTGCTGAGACTTGTTTTGTGGCCAAGAACACGGTGAGCTTTAGCAAACACACAATGTGAACGCGCAAAGAATGTGTGGCCTCTAGTTTTAGCATGTCCATTAAATCAAGCTTGTGCAAATTTTCTCTGTTCTTACTGACCCTGTCTGCTTGAGCTATCAATTCCTGTGGGAGGTGTGGCCAAATCGCCCACTCTGGGGGTGGATTTGTTCATGTTTTCCTTTTACGGCTCCTTTTTGACTTTATATCTGCCTGAGGTTCTGTTATTACGTAGGTACACACAATTTCAGAATGGTTAATGCTTCTGACGGAGGATTTCTTTCTATCCCTAGGAATGCTTTCAGCCCCAAAGTCTACTTTGTCTGATATCAAGTTCTTTCTGCTAGCTTTCTTTTGGGCAGTATATGCCCATGTATCTCTTTCCATCTGTATCAATTAGGGTTTGGTGGCAGACCACAGAATCCTTCCAGCTCTTTCCATTTCAGAAAGGGATTTCTGATTAGGCATAGGCGATACACATAATCTTCGGAGGAAAAACTCACAGCCCTCTGAATCCACCACCTCCTCTGGGGTGAGCAAAGAAGACTGACTTCAAAGGGTGGATTAAACAGTTCATCCCTACCTCCTCAAGTGAGAACCCTGATGCCTCCTCCCCCAGTGGTCTACGCCGTTAACTTCCACCCTGGCGATGTCCAGCCCAGAGGCCACACCCCAGCTCCCCGCTGCTGTCGCCAATGGCCTGCACCCCATTCGGCCACCATCACCTCTATTTACTCCCAAGCGCATCCCTACTCAGCAGTCGCTCCCTCCTGGCCACCATGGATCCACGTTCCATCTGTGTGGATTTACAGAGCATGGGACTTCTCACGGGAGCGGAATCCTACAGTAGCGGTCCTTGTGTACCCCGCTCTTTCATCAGGCCAGGTGTGCAGGCTGGCTGTCCTGCTCGTTTTCCATGTTGTGACACGGATCAGTGCTTCCTTCCTTCTTACGGCCAAACAACATTCCACATGTGCACGGGCCGCGTTTTGGGCATCTGTCCACCCGACTGCCGATGGACATCTGGGCTGTGGCCACCTTCTGGCTGTCATGCTTCCGAACGTGCGTGTCCTCCTTACGGAAGGGCTGTGCTGTTCTTCCCCATATCGTTCCGATTTTGGTATACGCGCTGCCAAAGCGAGCATCTGGCTCTAGGGGATGCTGTAGCTAGGAAAATGGGTGGGCACGTTTTTGCGTGCACGCCTGCTTCCAGGCCTCT
The DNA here is from genome assembly GCF_030445035.2 of Dasypus novemcinctus. NCBI lineage: Eukaryota > Metazoa > Chordata > Mammalia > Cingulata > Dasypodidae > Dasypus > Dasypus novemcinctus. The sequence goes on from NC_080704.1 coordinate 179,476,860, forward strand.
GGGCCGTCGGCCCGGGAGTGGAATTGCTGGGTCTGGCGTGACTCTGTTTAGCTGGTCGAGGAGCTGCCTTGCCAGTTTCCCCAGCGGCTGCGCCCTTCCCCGTGCCCCACAGCGGCACACGGGGGCTGAGGGGTGCCCTGGCCTCTGCCAAATGACAGCAGTCGCAGAACCTGGTTTGAATATAAATTGGACGTCATCTTCCATGGGGCTGCAGACTGCGCAGTGGCTCCCAGGATGGAGTCCAGGCTCCTCAGCGGAGCCCACCTGGCTCCTATGCCCCTTGACCTTGGCCCGAGCTGCCCTTCTCCCTAGCAGGTCTAGAGTGGCTTCCCTCCCCCCATCTCTTCCGGGGTACAGGTCCCTGTGCAGGCAACACTTCCTCCCTTCTGCCCTTTGCCTGCTGTCCCACCTGATGTGTAGCTTGCTGTTTGTTATCTTGAGGTACCGGTGGGGGACTGAACCCAGGGCCTCGTGTGTGGGAGGCCGGTGCTCAACCACCGAGCCACATCGGTCCCCCTGAGTTGGTTTTTTCGTTTGTTTGCTTGTTGGTTTTTGTGTTTAGGAGGCAACGAGAACTGAACCCGGGACCTCCCATGTGGGAGGTGGGCACCCAACTGCTTGAGCCACATCCGCTCCCCAGCTTGCTGCTTTCCACCGGCATCGCTCGAGTCCAGGGGCTCCCCCTGCAGGGACCGGGCATGGGCCCCTTTCTCTGCCCCAGCACCCAGTTTGGGCCCCCACTCCTACCTGTGCTCAGCTGCGTCGGGGGAAGGGTTGTCGCCGAATCCACCTCCGTTGCCACGCAAGACCCCAGAGCACGGGGCTTTGGGAGCCCCCCCGGGCCGAGGCTGCTTCTCGTCCCCGAGGGTCTTGGGAGCTTAGGTCCACTCCTCTCCCCTCAAGGCCACCCACGTGCCCCCCCCCCCCGTGCCCCTGAGAGATGAAGAGGCGTGATGGGCAGAGTGAATTTTCCACTGGAGGTTTTTACTGAGGGAACAAGAGGGGCTCCCCGGCCCAGGGCTGAGGGGCCCAGGAAAGGCACGCAGCGGCAGTGGGGTCTCCCTCATCCGTGAGGGCTGCCTGGGCGCAGGCGGCTGCCCCCCGGCACACCCCTCTTTGGCACTGAGCTGGGAACGCTGGTGCCCTCTCTCCTGGCAGCTCCAGCGTCCATCTCCCGGGCACCTGCCTGGGCTGGAGGGGCTGGCGAGCAGAGGCCTGTGTCCCCCTGGCAGGCAGTAGGCAGTGCAGGCTGGCGGTGCCAGGTTGGCCCGGGGCTGGTTTGGCAGAGGGTGGGAGCCGGGGCCAGGGGACTCGGCGGTCGGGCGTCCCCGGGGAGAACCGCCGCCCGGCCCTGCCTCCCCCCGGACAGGGGACTCACGGTGGCCATCAGGATGGAAACAAAGAAGAAATCCAATAAATTAGATTTTGAGAGGGAAGGCTGGGGACCATGAGGGGCAGGGTCTACCTTCTTCTCGTGGCTCGCTGGGAATGGCTGCGCAGTTCTTGCCTGGAAGGGCTCTTGGGAATGGCGGGTGGGAGGAAGGGCCCAGTGGCCGGGCGGGCTCTCGGCCAGGCTTGGGTCCCACCTGGTTGCTTCCACAGCAGGAAGGGTGTCCCACGGGACGGGGGCCTCGGGGGGCCGCCCCACTGGGTGGCGATAAAGTGAGGGGGCGTGGGCACTTCGTGGGGACGAAGAGGTAGGGACAGGGGGCCTTGAGTCTTGGGAAGGCGGCGGCCCGCCAACACCAAGGCCGTGCCAACTCCGCTGGCAGTGGTGAGCTGGTGCTGGGGGCAGCGGTCCCCACTGGCCCCCACCGCTGCCCTGCACCGGCCCTGCCTGCGCTCCCCAAGGGTAAGGGAGGGACTCAGTTACTCGGAACAGGTCCCAGGCGTCATGAGGCAGCTCGCCAGCTCAGCCCTGGCCAGAGAGGGGCCGGGGTGGTGCCGGAGCCCCGCGGTGACCTGCTACTTGCTGAGAGCGGGAGCGCTGGGGGTAGGGGCACGTGATTTGGCTGGCAGGCAGTGGTGGGGTGGCCCTGGGACCAGGAGGCCTGGGGGAAGGGCGAAAAGCATGCTGGGGTGGGCTGGGGTGGCGGGGAGGGGAGGGGGCTGCTGCTGTTCCTTCATGTGATCGGAGAGCTCGGGGAGGGACAGGGGCCGGGGCCCTCTCTCAGGTGGCGACCTCAGGTGCCAGGGGCTGCTGGGGAGCCGCGGCCTCGCCCAGGATCTGGCAGAGCTCCTGGAGGCGCTGCTGCATCTTGGGGATGCCGGCCAGCTGCTGCTCCAGCCGCTGCTTCTCCTCGGTCAGGCTCAGGCGAGCCACTGAGTCCAGCTTCTCGAACTTCCAGCCGCCCTCCCCGTCGAACTGGAGCAAGTGCGTGTGGTACTTCCTGGGCCGGGAGGAGGAGAGGGACGGGCGACCCTTGACGTGCCTGCCCAGCCGCCCTGGGGTGGCAGCGCTGTCCCCCCAGCTCCTGCCAGCTGGGAGGTTGGCGGGTGCCCCAGGCCACTCGCTCCCCTCCACAGCACCTACCACAGGGATGGCCGGTGGGTGATGGAGAGCAGGGCGATGCCCGCGTCCTTGGCCGCCTGGAAGATCTTGCCCTCGACGTCGATGCTCACGGCGCTGGTGCACTCATCCAGGAGGGCGTACTTGGGCCTGGAGGGCCGGGGCCCAGGGGAGAGGCTGTGAGCCCCCAGCAGTCCCAGCCCTGGCCCCCAACCCCCCGTGGGATTGAGCCAGGAACCCCTGCAGCCTGGCCCTGGTGGCTTCAAGTCGCTGCCGCCTCCCGGGGGCACGGCCTCGAGTCCCCGGTCTGGACCGTCGTCCTTGGGGCTCGCCGGGGCCCACCGGGCCAGCAGGGCCCTTGCCCGCCCTCCACCTGCTGAGGCCCCCGAGCTGCCTGTCTGCTCGGCCTCGGGCTCACCTGTGGTAGAACATGCGGGCCATGCCGATCCGCTGCTTCTCGCCCCCCGACAGGACGTCCTTCCAGTCACACACGGCCTCCCAGCCTGGGGAGAGGGGCCGGGGCTCTCTGTCACCGCAGCCCAGCGGCCTCACACGCATGGCACCGGGCAAGCAGGGCAGTCAGGCCGAAAGGTTGGGGGTCGTTGGGCTTGGTCAAAGCCCACCCAGCCGGGTGCTCTGTCGTATCTTTCATTTTGTTTTGTTTTTAAATTTTTTGTTGTTGTTCTCTGTCCTATCTTAATATTCACAGTAGAAAGAGGCAGGGACTGAAGGAGATGGGCAGCCCTCATGGAGGCCCCTTACAGGGCAGGCCAGGTCTTGGGTCGCAGCCCACATCCAGCCCTGAGGCCAGGCTCGGGTAGGCCAGCAGGCCGAGCCAGACGACCTGTCAGGGATGGGGTGGCAGAGACGGCCCGGTGCCTCCTCCTGGCCACCCTCCCTTCCACGGGAAGAGGAGTCGTGGCGGGGCGCGTGGCCACCAGGGCGACGAAGGTACCTCCCAGCTCCCCTGTGGCTGGGGGCGACCGTGTGACTTAAATTTTGGCCAATGGGGGATCAGTGTGTTACACAAGTGGCTGCTTCTGGAACCTTCCTTAAAAGACAGATGGAGGAAGCTGACTTGGCCCAGTGGTTAGGGCATCCGCCTACCACATGGGAGGTCCAAGGTTCAAACCCCGGGCCTCCCTGACCCGTGTGAAGCTGGCCCACGCGCAGTGCTGATGCGCGCAAGGAGTGCCGCCCCACGCAGGGGTGTCCCCGAGTAGGGGAGCCCCACGCACAAGGAGTGCGCCCCGGAAGGAGAGCTGCCCAGCGTGAAAGAAAGTGCAGCCTGCCCAGGAATGGCGCTGCAAACATGGAAAGCTGACACAACAAGATGACACAACAAAAAGAAACAGATTCCCATGCCGCTGATAAGAATAGAAGTGGTCACAGAAGAACACACAGCGAATGGAGAGAGAGAGCAGACAAGTGGGGTGGGGGTGGGGGGAAGGGGAGAGAAATAAATAAAAAATAGGGCGGTGGACTTGGCCCAGTGGTTAGGGCGTCCGCCTACCACATGGGAGGTCCGCGGTTCAAACCCTGGGCCTCCTTGACCCGTGTGGAGCTGGCCCATGCGCAGTGCTGATGCGCGCAAGGAGTGTCCTGCCACGCAGGAGTGTCCCAGTGTAGGGGAGCCCCATGTGCAAGGACTGCACCCCGTAAGGAGAGCCGCGCCCAGCGCAAAAGAAAGTGCAGCCTGCCCAGGAATGGCACCGCACACGTGGAGAGTTGACACACAAGATGACACAACAAAAAGAAACACAGATTCCCTGTGCCACTGGCAACAACAGAAGCAAACAAAGAAGACACAGCAAATAGACACAGAGAACAGACAACCGGGGTGGGGGAGGAAGGGGAGAGAAATAAATAAATTAAATAAATAAATCTTTAAAGACAAAAAAAGACAGATGGCATGTGTGCTGTGCCGCTATGGCCTGTACTTCCTTCACCCAACTGCCTGGAGCACAGGAGTGACTGACAGCTGGAGCGGCCATCTCAGGCCAGGAGGTGGCTGGGAGCAGCCCGCATCCCTGAGAACCTCCCAGGCAGGGCCACCCCCACCACCCGTGGCCTGCTTCCCTCGGGACCTTGATGTCACAGTGTGATAAGCTTGTTTATGATTTCAGCCACCTCGGGGCAGTGGGGCCTTACTCACAGAGGGCCCAAATTCTAAAGGGCCTTTGGGGGCGCCTGTGGGGACAGGAGGAGGATGACCACAGCGGGGAAAGCTGGGGAGGGGGTTTTGGAGGAACCACGGCAATGTAGGCAGGCCCCCCAACCCTCGGCACCCCCTCTGACCACAGATGTGTCCCGAAAGCCTGAGTGTTGACACTGACAGAGGCGTCATACCACCTGGCACTCACAGGTGAAGGAAGAGCCTCAAAGAGGCAAAGCCTTCCCGAGGTCTCACTGCGACCAAGCGGACAGAGGCGGGCGTGGGGACCCTCCCGGCAGCTCTCCCGCCCTCTCTCCTCCTTCCCAACAAACACCGCCGGCAAAGCCTCCTCTTGTCCCCAGCCTGCGCCGCCCTCCCGTGGGACCGTCCAGGGAGCAGTGCCGGGCCAGCTCTGGGGAAGGCGAGGCTGACGGTCCCCTTCCCTGCCTGAGCCCTGCTGAGGGTTTCCCGCGTCCCTCCCCAGCCTGCGGGCCCTCTGCCACCCCTGCCTGCCCTGGGCCCTCTCGGGGCTCAGCTGCAGGGGACGCCGGCCCGTGGGGGCACACACCTCCCCACTCTTTACGGGCGGGGGTGGGGGGCTGCATCAGCCCGTGGGCTCGGCTCTGACCTCGCTTCTCTGGGAGGCTGTGCCCCGGGCGCCCCAGTCTCCCGCCCACAGGCCCCGTCTGCTGCCCGCCCTCCCTGGGAGCCGGGGACTCTCGGGGGCAGGCCCCTCTGCCCCACCCTGGCGCCTCCTCAGCCCTTTGCACCCTGGGACTCTGGGGTAATCTTCCCGCCGGCTGCGGTGAGGGTGGCGGCGGGCTCCCTGCCCGAGTCTTGGGACAAAGGGTGCCCGGCGGCTCCCCGAAGCTGCGCTCCGACCTCCTTCGCGCTGCAGGATGTGGTGCAGGTGCACGATGCCCAGGATGGCTTCCAGGTGCTGCTCCGAGTAGCCCTTCCTGCGCATGTCCTCCGCCGTGTCTGGGTAGATGACCTGGTCGCGCAAGGAGCCCACGGGCATGTAGGGCCTGCGCAAGAGCTGCGTGTCCACAGCCAGGCCCGCTGCTGGGCGCCGGAGGCAGTGTGTGCCCACGCGGGCCACACACGCCACAGGTTCACAGCCTGCGCGCACGCAAACATGGAGCAGCCCTGCGCGCGCCACACGCTCGCAGGCCACACGCACGTGCCCCCATTGCCTACGCTCGCACATACCCATGTGCACACATGCGCACAGAGCACCCACGCACACGCCACACACTCACAGGCCACACACGCACGTGCCCCCATTGCCTACGCGCGCACATACCCATGTGCACACATGCGCACAGAGCACCCATGCACACGCCACACGCTCGCAGGCCACACACGCACGTGCCCCCATTGCCTACGCTCGCACATACCCACGTGCACATACACAGAGCACCCACGCAAGCACACACACACCACTCATGCCCAAATTGCACATGGTGCTCACACACACCAGACAGGCATGTGTGCACGCACCCCACACACTCACATGTGCACACACCGCACACTCACACATGCAGCCCCCATGCCTCTTCGCACGCGCAAGGCCCCCAGATCTGAACTTGGCAGGCGGGCAGGCCAGGGTGGGGAGGGGGCGGGCGGCCCCACAGCCTGGCTGAGTGTGGGGGCCTCCCATCCTGCCCGGCCAGTTGCCGGGGGCCACCTCAGCCTCTGCCAGGGGCGACCTCAGCCTCCGCCAGGGAGGAGGGGGTGGCAGGGAGGGGCTCCGCGGAGGACCTGCGCCTGCCCCCTTCCTCCCTCCCTCCTGCCCCACCCCCCGCCCACAGCCTCCGAGACTCTTCCACGGGCCCTCACGGCGGCCGCCCCCCCTCCCGCTCACCTCTGGGGGATATAGAACATGCGCTGGGGTGGGGGCTTGTACAGTACCCCACTGTAGGCCGGCCACAGCCCGCCCAGGATCCGGAACAGGGAGCTTTTGCCGCAGCCGTTGGGGCCGGTGATGAGCAGATGCATGCCCTCTTCCACCTGCGGGGCGGGGGTGTTGGCACCCGGGAGGAACGGGGCTCTCCTTCCTCTCCCCATTTGGCCACCTCAGTAGGCTCCCTGGATCTTGGCCGTCGCAGGCCAAGGTCTGGAGCAATGGGTGGCCCCTTCTTGATCTCTGGGAGCTTGGAGGCTGGCAGTGGCCCAGGAGGCCAGCCCAGGAGACGGGAAACAGTCAAGGCTGGGTCCTGGCCTCTAGGACCCCAAAGTGCCAGGGAGTGTGCCCGGGGGCGGGGGGAGCAGCTGTCAGCGGGGAACCCACGGTGGGAGGCGGGCCCTGGCCGAGGACACTCAGCTGCTTCGGGAGCGAGGTGAGGCCAGACGGGGAAGGGCTGGGCCGTAAGAGCAGGGCTGGGGCTCTGGGGGGCTAAGAGGCTGGCGGGGCGCCATCAGGTCCGGCGTAGGATGAGAGGGAGCTGGGAGAGTCGAAGGCGAGGGGGGTGGCTAGGGGAAGCTGCTGGGAGGCCGGGCACGCCGAGCCTTAGGACCTGACTGGCACCCCCAAGGGCCCTGCCCTCGGGACACCCCATCAGAGGCCGAGGTCAGCCTCCGGTGGGCCCTGGGGGCTCCTCTGTCACCTCCCCTTTTCTTCAGCCTTGGGGACCTGTCCCCTACTCGCTCTCCCCTGCTGATCCCCTGCCTCAGCCTGGCTCCTGCCCACCCCGGGGCTAGAAGCAGCCCCCAGCAGAGCCCTCCCCTTCCACGTTTGCAGCTGCTCCAGCCTTCCGCCCAATCCGGGAGGCCTTCTTTGGCCCTCGGCAGCTCCTGGGTGCAGCTACACCTGATCTCCACTTTCCCCCAGGGACGATGACCCTTCCTTCTTGCGGCCCCCGCTGCACCCGGGAGAGCGGTCTAACTGGGACCTTTGTGACACTTCAGGGTTTCCTGCCCCCCCAGCATGCCCCCACCCTTTGGCAGCAGGCTCAGTGACCAGGCTGTCCTCTCCGCGGCTAGTGCCTCTGGTGCCTGGCCCAGCACACAGACCCATCTCCAAGCAGGTCTGGCCCAGTCTCCACACTGGCACAGCACCAGGGCCCCCCTGCCCGCCAGAGGCGACCTAGAACTTTCCAGTAGTGAGGGGGAGGGCAGAGGACAAGGGCCGGTGACATGAGGGTGGGAACCCTAGGTTGACCCTTGACCCGGCCTGCTGATCACTCCTGTCTTTTATCAGCTGATTTCACAGCCCTGGATGATTGGCCTTTTGCCTTGACCTTAGCCCGTCTGCCACGTCAACTTGGGTATGGTGGCCACCGAAAGCACAGGCAGGCCCACCAGGCCGGCTGCCAAGGGCCGGGGTTGGCAAAGGCTGAGGCCAGCACGCCTGGGCCGCTTCTGGGTGCTTCTGTGCAGCCGGCGCCGGCGGCCCGCCCCGCCCCTGCCCCGCGGCCACCTACCCTGATGTTGAGGCTGGCGACCACCACCTCCCCCGCGGGCGTGATGATGGGGATGTTCTCACAGATGATGCCCTTCTCCACATCCACCACTTGGCCTGAGGGAAGGGAGGCGGGCATCAGGCCCTCTGGCTTCCGGAGGCAGGGCCGTCCCTAGGAAGGGTGGGGTCCCCACGTCCCTAGGCTGCCCCTCCTCCGCCCCTCTCCCCCAAGGACAGGCCGGGAGATCCCCGACTGGCAGCTTTCAGGGTCCCTGGGGAACAGGGGCTGGGTGTGCCAACGAGTCACCCCTCCCTCTCCTTGCCACCCCGTGTCTGATACCATGGGGCCCTGGGCGGGGGCCTCTGAAATGCCACCACAGCCCACGGAGGCCGGTTCTCTGGTCCTCCGGGACCCAAGGCACGGGGGGCCCTGCCCTCCCTGCACGACTGCCTGGATGTGCGCGCTGACTGCCACCCCCCTCTTGGGCAAAGAGAGATGCAGGCCGGGGCACCCGGGGGGGCTCGGCGAATCCGGAGCTTGGCCAGCGGCAGGTGCTCTGGGAAGGGGGGCTGTCCCACGTGCATCTCCCCGGGAGCCAGGCTCCAACCCCCGAGGCCTCACAGAGCCTGCCAGGCAGCTCTCCCCTCCCGGTCGGACCCGGACGGGGTCGGGGTGCCACAACGTTCCCGACTATCAGAGCTGGGGCAGGGTGGCTGGGGGAGGCCAGGCTGGGGGGCGCCAGGCAGTCCGGTTGGTTGGGCACAGGCACCTGCAGCGAGAAGCCAGGGACAGGGGAGGTCCTCGGGGGCGGGGGGCCTCACCTCGGATCCTCGGGGGCCCCCTCCATGTGGACGCCGGGCCTCACGATGGCCCCGGCTCCTCCCTGAGCCTTTTCCAGCTCCCAGGCCTCTTGAAATGACAGTGCTGGACATCTTTGAACACCTGGAACATCTCGTGTACCCGGGCCGTGTAGCCGGCCAGCTCCGTCACCTGGGTGGAAGGCAGCCCGGCTCAGGCCCCCGCCGGCTGGGAGTTGGGGGGGGGGCGCGGAGGAGGGCGTGCGGGCCTGGCCCAGGGCTCACCTCCTTGTATGATGACATGACTCGCTCAATGGCATCGGCGGCGGCGGTGAGGAGGCTGCGGGGCGATGGTGAAGGCTTCTGTGCGTTCGCTCACCAGATCCCCCTCCTCCTTCTCCAAGGCTGCCTGCTTGACTGCCTCCGGGTCTGTGGGGCACAGAGGGGGTGGGGGTGGGAAGGGATAAGGCTGAGACACTGGAAAGTAAAATATGAGCCCCTATGGGGAGAGCTGAGTCGCCTCAACAAAGGGTGCCGGGACAACTGGAGAGCCGCTTGCAGAAAAAACCAAGACCACCCCGACTGCACGCCATACACAAAAGGGAACGCAAGCTGCATCTTGGGCCCAGATGTAGGTGCTAAAAGAACGAAACTCTGAGGAAGACACAGAGCTAAATCTTCATGACCTTGGGCTTGGAAATCATGTCTTAGCTATGACACTAAAGGCGCCAGTA